>NW_011368848.1:0-7570 GCF_000735185.1 Notothenia coriiceps | reverse complement strand
ACTGAAATCATCTGTATTTGAACTGTACTGTACTAGTACCTCAGCAGCCAGTTTGACAATATGACTTGCTTGTCATTGTATTTTAATTTTTTTTTAAATAAAGATGAACTTGTCCACATTGCTTGCCGAAAGGGCAAATCTGCTGGCACTAACAATGTCTCCTGCTGTGGAGAACACCCTCTCGCTAGGGACAGAGGTATACAGCCAGGTAGCGCTTTGCTAACATGGCAACATAAGGATATTTGGCGTTTGTAATAGCTTTGGCTCGGTCTGAACGTTGTGTGAGTGGTGGAGGCTTAAATGCTAGTGGGAGTTGGGTTTGCACTTCAGTCTTTTTTCTTTTGGTACCGGTGATATTCACGTTCGGGTGAGGCCTTTTCAAATGAGTGTGCAGGTTTGATGTATTGCCAGCCGCGTAACCAATTTTAGTTGAACAATGCCGACAAACAGCTTTGGTTCGGTCCACCTGTCTTTGTCCGTCATCCTTGTACGTAACTGCGAAACCAAAATGTTCCCAAACCGGAGACTTCAATGATGCTGGAGGATTTTCGAGCTCAACTTTATCTCCGTTCGCCAGTTCGCCAGTTCCTCAAATTAATGACAAAATTTGAACGCATCCCTGTGACCAGCTCTCATAGTATGCCTCTCGTCCAATGAAATGAATTGCTCGCTCTATGACGCGTTGAACCCAATGTGAGCAAATTACTCTGAATGCTGCGACGCAGCACCTGAGATTACTTCCACGTGTACCGAACCGAAGGGCCCGTACCGAATAATTTCGGTATACCGTTACACCCCTAGTGCAAACTAAAACATTTACTATACAAGTTCCAAAAACTAAGAAGCAAAATGAACTAAAGTGATGTCATTATCAGGGCTGCACATAACTGGTGCGCAGGTGCGCATGCGCACATCCGCCAAAAAAAGAGCACCGGGTCATTTGAAAAAAGGCGCATTTGCGTACCAACATTGAGAGGGAGAGAGAGAGAGGGAGAGAGAGAACAGAGAAGAGAAAAGGCTCTCCTTTCTAATTATTGGGATAAACAGGTTTAAAATCATTCCAATGTACACTATAGGACGGTAACCAAAAATATCCTTTAAAACTGGAGAGATTAAAAAAAATGCATAAATAAATAAATGTTAAGGTAAAATAATATATGAATGAACAACACAAATAAAATAAGTTAAATTATTTTTTTATTGGCTATGGTAGGTTCTTGGTTATGTTCACATACTTATTTGATTACATCCACTTGTCTAAGATTACAACAGAGACTATCTACCCAAAACCAGCTGTTGACTTGTGGATGCAAGCAGCTAATCGCAGACTCAACCAGAGAGAAAGTAGTAGGCCTACATCATAAGCTACCATGTCTGACAGAGAGGAAGACAGTGAGGAGAACAGTCAGGAGGGTAATGATGACAGCTTGTAGGATTACTGGTCGTGCTAATGTGGTCTTGTGTTCACCTCTGCATGTGTGTTCTGTGTTCACCTCTGCATGTGTGTTCAGTACCGTGTGTCTGGCAAATAAAGTCAAGACCCCCTCAAAAGTTACGGTTTATTTCATTTTAAGGATGAGCACCAAGCAACATCTCCAGGTGCTCCTTTGAGAACCAGGGCAAAAAAGTTATGTGCACCCCTGGTCATTATGTCAACATAAACCTACATCCACTGATAACATTATCATTCAATCATAAACATTTAGTGTTACATTTTAAATAGTTGTTATGACCAAAAAGGAAGTCTATGAGCAGGTTTAAGGTTTTTAGACAACTTAACAAATCCTCTTTAGTTACTTTAATTCAGTATAAAGAGTGAAGAAAATCCATATACTTGTATTATATTTCCAAATACATATTGCAATACCTTTCCAGCTCTTTGCATTTAATCATTCAAATCTTAAAAATCATCATGCCAGATTTTCATAGTCCAAGATGCTTTTTTAAATGTATTTTATTGTTGGAGCTTTTTCAATCGGAATTTCCAGTTTTTTAGGCAAATCTTGTTCCAGGTCAAAGAAGACACGGCACACTGCAACAAATCCTCAAAAATCAAACTACATATTTGGAATTACTACATGTAATATGTGTATTAAAAGTTATACATCTTAGATGATCTACCTTATCAATTCTGTGTGGGCATCAGATGTGAATGAGAAACCAAAAAAACCTATAAGCTGTCATCAGATTTTGATATATATTTATCACAAAATTACATTTCTATTTTCTTCATTATTCTTACACCCACTTTAAATATAAGAAAATATATGAAGTTATAATTTTACTTGTGAGAAGTAAGTGTCGAACCACATACATTAAAAGCTAAGTCTTTTAAACCAATACAGTAAGTAAGTCTTTTAAACCAATACATCTCTTTTTGTCTAAAAGATTTACCTCTCATCAATTTCAGTATTCCACAACATGTCCTAAAGTTAACAGATATTGTTCTAAACTGTATTAAAGTAAACATGTATTATTCTAAACTGTATTAAAGTGAACATGTATTATTGGGGACTGTTTTCAAGTAATCCTATATATATAACATTCTCACTTACACTCACTGACCCAGATACCAGCACACACACATATTCTTTTCAAGGTTCATTCTGGGGCCAATATATATGTGTACAATGTTTGATTGTCTGGGAAAGAATAGTTTGTTTGAAATATTCCTTGGGAAAGTAAAGGAGTGAATTCAGGTGCAAGATAAAGATTGACTCTGTCCTTGTTTACTTCCGAAGCTCTCACGCTCTGTTCAGAAGTAAAATACTTTTTCCCAGAACTCTGATTTGCTGTATTGGACCCGACCCGAAGTGAATCCAACCAGTAAGAACACCTAGGGTAGTGAGCAGCCGACAAAACTCCTCCCCACGGACTCTCTGATTCGCTTAGGAGTGAAATCGACCAATTAGAGATTTGGGGGGGGGGGCGGAACAGCCGACACAGCTCTTCCCCCAAATTGTTCTATGTATGCTGATGTTTATTCACGCACGATGCCCCCTGTTTCTGACTGGCAGGTCCCGATATCTGTATCGCACGGCAGTAAAGCGGGGAGCCCGGAGTGCTCTGTTACAGGACACTCTGTATTTTGTATTGTTGTTTCTTACCATTAAAATCAGATTATTGTTATAACTTTTGTTCTGGTGTTTTGAACTCCTTCTTTTATTAATCCGACCCGGCTCATCTAACGGACGGCGCGGAGCGGAGGTGGGCTTTAAGCCACCACCACTGTGTTTGCTCCAACAGTCCTCAGTGTGCAAACCCATATATTCAAAATCCCAGTGTGTATGAGTAAACTAATATTACTGAGGGTGGATATGTGATGGTGTCATGTGGTTGTATATAAGTGTATTTCTGTGTGTATTTGGTTATATTTTGGGGCAGTGTGTGTGTTGCTCTCTCCTGACAGATGAGTCCCCGGGTCCTGTGCTTTGGTGGCTGGCACACTTCCTCCTGCAACCTGACAATGGAGCCTCCACGGATAAATCAGCATCATGTCTGTCTGGAAACAGGCGCGCTGGAAAATGGCCCAGATTCTTACACACCGGACCCTGATTGGTCCCGATCGAGTCCACTTTCATATCTCGCAGGTGCAACATCTTTTAATTTGACATGCTGAGTGTGTATCGGTAGTGTATGACAGTGTACAGGGATTGCAATTAGATACCATTCGAAAAAAGGAATTTATTATTATTTTGTTTGTTTTTTTGGCCATCATTGCAATGGAGACAATGGAATATATTCGAGAAAGAATGTAACACATTTCAACAAAAACACTTGATATAATGACATTTTAATGGTGGAATTCTAGGAATTCATTTCTGAAAATGTCAAACTGTTCCCGCAAATTCTATCCAATTCTATTCACAACTATTTTAATGCACAAATAACTTGATTAAAAACATAAATTGTACAATACATATTTTTCTTTAAAAAATGATTTCTTTTTTAATGACATGTATTTGTTATACTTATGTTTGTACACATTCACTAGAAATAAATGCATTTTTAAAAAAAACGTTTTTCTGTACAGAAGCTGATATTTGTGTTAATTGCCAATATATTCTCTTTAACCTCCTTTTGAAAATTGAAAAGGACAAGTCCACTGCATGTTACTTTGTGGGTATTTTCATATCAAAGTGAAGCAAATTGGTATTATTGAAAATGGTTCATAAAGCTTCAAGGCGTTTGAAACGTGTTTGTGAACTTACCTGCATTATGCCTTTTTACACCCTTTATGTTTCGTCAATAAAGCAGGAAGATTACGAGCACAGGTAAACTTCATCAACCAGTTAAAGGTTGACCCCTGGATGATATTTAAATGCTTTGGGGATCCATTAACTTTTTTTATTTCAAGCTATTGTCAGGAAAAAAACATTTTTATTTACAATGCTTTCGTCTATTTTGGATAGTTAGCATGTCAAAACTCTATTGAGGGTGAACATGATTAACTTTATACCTGCTTAAAATACAGTAATCATTTCAGTTTGCCTCTGTGACCATGTTAGTGTTAACATTTAAATGTTTCAAACCGTTGTTAAGAGGCAGAGTTACATGGTTTCTTCTAACCATGACCACGATCTTAACTAAACTGAGTAGTTTTAGTTAGCTCAACACAGAGATCAACCCAGGCAGTCACAATTCATTTTAGAAATAATCCTGGTGTTTTATGTAGAGGACATTGACAAGTGGCCCGACTTTGTTGTTGAGAACTGAGTTTCTTTGTTTTCAAATCCCATCCATCAACCTGACAGCTGAATCAAGAACAGAAACAGCACCAGAAGTTATTTTGTATTTGGGTTAACTGTGGAATTTGCTCAACGTAACTTTAAACAAATGAACATACTCCAAGATCTTTCTGGGAAAAAAACATCCACACTCAATGAAATACATTCGTTGACCCCTGCCAAGTCTTCACACAGGGGAATGCCCAATGACCAATGGCCGAAACACCTCAACTTCATCATTACTTTGTCAATATTTAAAGCAAAAACTTTCAAATATCCAGTAGCCATGGCTTTAGGAGCCCTCAACGGCACCGATTTACCATATGTCTCTATTTCCTAGGCAAAGGATGGCGTTGAGCATTATTCAATAGGCGTCTTCGATATCAACTGAGTCGTCTGGCTCTCAGGGTCAGGGATGATACGCGCCATATCTGACTTGATAAATGTGTTTTTCTCCCCCATGCTCAGACTTTCTCAAAGAGAAACATAATAACAAAAGTTTTCTTCCAAACAGAGAAAAAAAAAATACTTTTGATTTTTCAGATCTTTCCTTTTTCTTCAACCCTCCCACCGGCTCCTGTCCTCTTTCTCTTAAGACAGAGAGGGAAGACGGGGTGATTTGAGGTGGGGGAGGGGTGTTGTCTGATTGCTATGCATTGTTTAGTTTCTTTCATTAATGCTGGGTGCCAGTCGAGGGCTACAGATGAACAATAGCTGGGGCCCCGGGCGTGGATCAATAGCAGATTGTTGATAGTGCCCAGTCCATTCTCCCCACCAGATTACATGATAAATGGCTGAGTCCATACGCAGTGACAGGCCCAGGGCCCAGGTAAGGCCCCGCGTCTGCTGGATACCACATCCTCCCCCAGTGTGTGCTTGATGGAGCGTGTGTGGGTCAGAAAGTGTGTATTTTCTATCATTGGGTGTTGATGTAAGAGCACAATTGTGTACAAGGGTGATGACACAAAAAAGTTCTGTTTTTATATTTTGTAAGGGTGACCACTAAATGATTTGTGTACACAAACGTACATGATGTCTGAAGGTGCTGTCATAGCTGCATGAGTTTGGAAAACAGCATGCAATAAACCAGACCCAGAGTGCAACTCCTATTCTTTCAAATAAGCTACAGTACCAAAAAAAACAAGCTAAGCAAAAGCCGTACAGGTTTAATAATATAAATACTTTAAACTTTGTGAACTTGTAAAAGGTTGTGTTCAAGAACACCAGAATCAGAAACCTTTTTTTGTCCCACAGCTTCAAAGCTGCAAGGTACATACAGTACAAAATGGCCAAAGGAATAAAATAGTTGACTTACTTTTGTAAAGGTTGGTCACATATTATCAAGAATTCAAACACATAAGTGAAAACAAATAAGTACACCAAAAAAATAGGTGAACATATAAAATAATTAAAGGTAACAAACTGGTAACGGTAACAAATTGTAAAGAAATCTAGCGTTTTTTTTATTAATCACCCCAAAAAACATGTTTCATAGTTTCAAGGCCCTCATTTTACAATCCTCACAAATCACATTTTCCATTTAAAAATGTTGAATCTGCAAACCTCAGTTGACAGACCGACACCAGTTCCTTGAAGTGCAGCTACATCATTTTGGCTACTTGGAAACACAATGCAACTATATTTTCTGACAAATTGAAACGTGGATTTAAGCTTGTGGCGTTTCCATAAGACCCCAAGCTAATGCTGCAAATAATGCATCAAGAGTATTATAAGGCACCTGAACATTGAAGTATATCTTTAGTCTACGAAGAGGTGTATAAATATGTATGCATTGTACCATCTATTGTCAAATCTAAAGTGTGGTCACATTTCTGTTGACCCAACCCACATCTCTTCTTTGATTGTGTGCAAGAGTAGACATATGGGCCTCTATATGTGGGTGACAGAGACGAGGCATGAAACAATGACTGTCCTATAAATAACACACACACACACACACACACACACACACACACACACACACACACACACACACACACACACTTCTCCGCCTCATTCTGTTTTCATTTACTCGTTCGTTATCTGACCAGCTTCAATCTTGTAGGCTACTCACTTCGTTTCTTGTAGCCCTCGAACGGGTTTTGGAGGTTGATGCTCACCGTCGATTTTCTCTTATGCTCCAACCAATATACAGTCTATGGCTCCAACACACAGTTGCACGGGGTGCAGAATAGTTTCCCCCCACTTTTTGCCCGGTCTTTAGTAGAAATGTTCGTCGGTAAATGAGATGGATTAGATATTTTCATCTTGGTGTTTTCTCTCTCGTGTGAGCTCCACACGTTCACTCTATACAGTGTTGTTTACATTCTGTGATGCGCGAGCTGATGACGTCACGTCAAGACGAGTTAACTTTTTTTTTCCTCAACTTTGTGTGGAAAAATGCGGGGATTATGCGGCCTTTTGATAAATATGCGGCCTTTTAGAAATCTGCGCCATTTTGCTGATTATGCGGTAAATTCTGCGATCGCAGAATCGCGTTTTTCTGGAGGGTCTAATATATATATAATATGTATATTAGTTTTTTCCTCACTAAAAAATCCTCGCTGGTTTTATGGGAGGAAGTTGGGTTAAAACTTGGTGATGTGATTCATTTAGTTACATTTCTCTTGATGCGTTAAGATTTCAAGATGAATCACAAGTGTTACAGACCTAGTAACTTATTTTCTCTGAAATAGAAGGTACTAACTACATTTGAGGATGATTTCATGTAATAGAAGTTTGTACTGAGCCTGAAAATGCGCAAGATGTGGTGCAGTGGGTTAGTGTGTTGGTGTTAGGATCAGGGGGGCACAGGTTCAAACCCCACTGCAGTCAGCATGTCT
>NW_011368847.1:0-2115 GCF_000735185.1 Notothenia coriiceps | reverse complement strand
AACCAACACCCGATGTCCTCTACAAAGGACACACAATAAAACAAACATTTAAATATATATTTGTTTAGTTTGTGTTATGACCACCCTAAACACTTGTGTGATCTAAATTAAAATAAAAAAGGAAATGTGAAACCTTTTTCTTTCTGGGTCTCAGGAGGATCGGCCATTTCATTTGTGTTTTATGACCGCTGTATTCGCCTACATGTATTGTCTGTGTTGTAACTTTGTTCATGCTGCCTTCTTGGCCAGGTCGCTCTTGAAAAAGAGATTTTAATCTCAATGAGAATTTTTTTACCTGGTATATATATTTATCAGACAACATGCTACACACAGGTGACATGGCTTCCTCTCCAGTGTCAGTGTGTTATTCACATGAGGAATTTAAGCATCAACAATCAGGGTACCAGAAGAATGCAATCAATGTTTATTTCTAAAGCCCAATGTCACTAATGTTACATTTGTCTCAGTGGACTTTACAGTTTGTAGAATACCTTGGACCCTCACATCAGACAAGGATAAACTTCCAAAGAAACCCCTTTGGAAAATGAAGAAGTATTCAGAGATTCTTTGCTTGAAAATACTTTGGTAAAGTACAAGTACCTCAAATGTACTTTCCACCACTGGTTGCTACTAAAGCCCAGCAGAGACCGAGTGTTTCCTCCCACTCAGGATCACTCACAGCTCTTTCTTCACCTCCTGTTACAGAAGCAGGTTATACAGCAGCCTGATCAGAGAGGGGATAACGGTGGTTTATCTAACGCACCACAGGCCACTTAGTCAGCAAGCATATCTGATGTATGTTCCATATCATAAAATATGAGCCAGGTAACACTTTGAACGAGCATTAACTGAAAGTAAATAACAGATTTTTGGTGCAACCAGTGCCTTTATTTAAGTGACAGGGGGAGACAGGTGGGATGAGCGAGGCAAAAGTGGATGAGACAGAAAACATAGAGGCTATCAGACTTTGATAATGTCAGTTTATATACTGACAGTGCAACAGTAATGAATACAACTTAGGTAGGCTTTTTGGGGGGCAGAAACAGTCCGTATGTTATAGTCGGTGCCTTTGTGTGCAACCTAATAATCCCGTTGTCATCACTATTTAAAAATGCATTCAAAACAACCCAATAAACTCAGTATCGTTTCCACTTGGCAAATGTATAACTATCATATTGTTGTTTTCACTAAAGTTACATGGCTTGTGTGTGGATTTGAATGAAATCAGTGAGGTTATGCAAGCCTATAAACTAACACCCCAGGCATACTGTTGCGTGTTGTGTAGTGTAGTCAATAAAGAAAAAGGTATCAATCTAAAAAAGGTATTTACAGGAAACAAGTAGGTAGAATAGTGTTTGTTTGTAAAGGAGCTGACATTTGATCTGCGTTGATGGATTTTAACACAGGGAAACATGATTCTGCAGCTAAACTTGTTCTATTGCGTGTCATGATCATCTATCTTAAATAAAATCACTGGTTTAGACAAGTCAAGGTCGTTCCCTTTCCTCCATCAGCGACACCACCCGGCCCATCAGGGGAAGCATCTGTTCGCAAACATCTTGAAAGTGTTGGTTGGACTCCTGCAGCAGCCTCTCTCCCTTCTCCTCACTCTCCCCACTTTTCTCCAGAAAAACAAGGATTTCTGCTGACGTGTCCCGCTTCCTTTTACCTGCAAAGGGAACGATAACAATTAACACATTAGTCGGGACATTTTATATCAAATGTATATTATATCTGATCAATCTATATCATGTACCGTGTAATGAAATGTTATATTTGTTATTATGGCTGTGGTTGCATAAGTAGAAAAACAACTACAAATGTTTTATTTAACAAGGACAGTGCACATTTAGGCTATGTTCCATCTGTAGTCCCTGGACAGGTTTTGTAAGTCAAACCTAAAGACACATTTCATTTATCAATTTCACAATATCGTGAAATTGTGCAATGATGAATACTCGCACTTGGATAAGGACGTCTATTGTTTACGTTTTCTTTGTACTGTTTCTGATGTTATGTAAAGCATCTTTGAGCATTAGGAAAAGCGCAATACAATTCCAATGTATTATTATAATAATAAATGTACATGGGAACATTATGACCACTGTAACCTTA
>NW_011368846.1:0-3636 GCF_000735185.1 Notothenia coriiceps | reverse complement strand
TTGGCTAGTAGACATACGGACGAAAACACACATAGAAAGCACAGAAAGGAAGAGCTACGAGCCGCTGCGACTGTGCGCGACGCCATCATCATTATTGGATCCTTTTAATCATCATCATGGATCATTATTTGTGTCCTTTTAATCCAACATCGTACTTCAGGACTGTATCTATAGATAAAGAGGGGCTGTTTTTTATGAAGTTCTTGGAACATAACAGAGAGCTCTTCTGAGGGCTTGAAGGCCAAACTTAAACTGTCCCTCCTCCACAAACTGGATTACTTAACCTCACAAAGATCCAAATTAATGGTGCTTCAAGGCACTGTCAGCCCTTTCAGCTTGTTAAAAGTTTTGTTTCAGAGACATTGTTATTCTTCAAGTTCAGGTAACATGTTTCCTTTCGGTTCAGACTAATGCCTGGTCAGTATGATGTGGTTGTAATATTTTAAAAGTTTACAGGTTGACTAGGACTCATTACATTTCCTGGAAATTTCAGATGTTTTCCTGAATATCTGCAAAAGACGTTAAAAAGTCCAGATTGGAGCATTACCCATCAAATGGTTAAATTTTTGCTTAGGAAGGATCCTACCTGAGGAACATTTCCCTGAAGTACCTATACAGTAGGTGGAAGTGATTATAAGAGCTGTTTGAATTCTCTAAATGATCGGAAAAGACCTTTAATGTTTCCTTTATTATCTCCTTTAGATTAAGTTACACCAGTGGCGAGCCGTCAGGGCCCTCTAGGCCCTTTCGGAGGGCCTAAGATATTCCACAAAACAATATTTAAAAACATTAAAATATTGGTTTTTAGTTATATTTTTCATTAGTTTTACCAACATAACTTGATTTAATTGTATTTAAAATAACATTTCCAAAGAAATAGATCCTCAAATCTGCCTATTCAGTTTCTGTTTGAATGTGAAGGGTTAAATGAAAGAAGCTCGTCTCTGCAAGGTGAAGGCAGGAGCTGATTGGTGGTCCTGCTGTACATTCACAGAGGGCCCAGCTAGGGTAACTGAACGAGAGAGTAATGTCAGATGACAGTACAATTGACCAATCATATCTTCCCTCTAAATGGGTGGGTTTTATTATCGCGGACTTTATGACAAGTTCCGCCCGCTGTGAAGCTTTTCTTGTGTAGCAACAACAACTTCCTGTCAACAGCGTAAACTCGCCTTCAAAATAAAAGCATGATAAATTACACTTAAGACATACAACTGCAACAAAAGTAACAAACACAATGCAATATCCTTTTCAATTTCAAAGAACACAAATTGGGTTATTTACAGGTGTTGTTCTGTGTGGTAGAGGGTCGCTGTCATTGATGTGTTTTGCGCCCCGGGCCGCTGTTTTGATATTCCGATGAAGTATACGCTGTGACGTAATAACTCTTTCTTTAACCTGTTAAACATTTAACGCCCTATTAATGTGTCATCCCCACTTAACGGGAAGAAACTCAGATAACTGACAATATGAACAATTTTTACCGAAACAAAACACAAGTCGAACGCCGAGCGTCTGAATTAGCACTAAGCGAAAGAGTGCTAACGCACTTAGCAAATAACTCACGGTAGAAATATTGTATACTTCATCAGATCTGCACAAACAAGATATCATATGAAAGCTGAGATTCCACAGATTCCAATGTTATAAGTATCATCACTGAGCGACCGGAACTCACGGCAGTGAAAGCCAGCAAAGACAACACACAACTTCACTTTACGGAGCCAAAATGGCAAACACGTCTTACCTTTGCTGTTTTCTGATCAAAAGTTGTGTTCAATGGCATTAAAACACATAAAAACGCTGCTGAAGGTTAATCCAATGTCTCTGTGTCCCTTTGAAATGATTACTGATAATCCATCATAACATTTATGTCAATAAACAGAGTTTTCATATAGAGTGTATTAGAGCTGTAACCCAGCTTCCGGTTTTGGGCAGCTGTGCATCACTCTCATTCACCAATGGGTAATGTTTAAATGGATTTAGGAACCCCCCTCGATTCTATTGGCTCTAACGGTTAAAAAGAGATGTCAATCACCAAAATCGACCAAGGGGTTCCAGAGATATGGAAAATCCACCCAAATTACCCCAGAAGTGTTTTTTTTTGCTAAACCTCTCTAAAAAATGTCAAATGTCACTTGTTTTGCATCGATCTTGATACAGGGTACGTATTATATGTTGTACTTTGGATTCCTAAAGCTTTTAGTCTACTATCCCATCATTCAAGGTTAGTTTTCACTATAAGTAATGGGTTGGACGGACACTATAATTTACATGTCTTTACTATGTTCAATCTGAATTTACTTTAAAATAAAAACATCTATATTGATTCTTACTTTTCTACATCCAACTCACAGGTTTATCATTACTTTGAGAAAAAAGATGATTAATTTTCCCCTTTTAGAAGATATAGTCATTTGTTCTGAGAATGTCTTTTTCGAGCCTGAGACCTGAAAAACAGGGTTGGAGCTTTGTTCCCAACATACTTGAAAGGTGATATTCACAGTGATAGATAGGAAGGCCTAACAAGTTATGCATTGCATATACATTTTGTATATTAAAAAGGTTTTCATACAATCTTACTAATTGGTATTCATGCAGATTAATACACGTGTTTTCCATGGCTGACACACATCGATAACACCAGCTGGCAGTCTCTTTTCCTAAGTGCTGATGAATTCTCCTTCACATCTTTCCTTAACCTGAACCACTTATCTCTTCATGTTGAGTCTCTTGTCCTATATTTGTTGTGCAGTTCAGTCACAGATGGATCCTATTATGCAAGTATATACTTTACCTGTTATATTAATCATCATTTCTGCTGGCTTGATTATACTGACGATGGCTTCTAGATTAAATATGTATGTTACGGTCATCAGTGAGGGCTGGTGTATTGCTTCGTTGATCCAGGCTACGGCCGTGGCCACTACTCAAGATTTGTAGCTAAGTAGAGCTTACAAATCAAAGGAGTCTACCTCTCACTGTGCCTAATCTCACATAAATAGCTCCAGCAGAGCTTCTGCAGGCCTGAACTCTGAAATAGTCTCCCTCAGAAACTAAATTCAGCTCTCAGATAAAGCTATTAAGCCCATTTTCATTACCCATGTTTCTTTTATTGCCCCTGTACTGCATTTGCTGCCATAGTTGAAAAAGGAGGCTTTAAAAGGCTCAGCATAGTTGAACATAAATATTGTTCCTACAGATTGAAGTATTATTTGAATTATTTGAAGGATTAAAGTAACTCTGATAGTTCCTTCACTGACATTGAAAGTTGTGTTCTGTTCACAAAGGTTTAATGAAGGGGGACAGACACAATAGCAAATAATGACAGTAGTTGTGTTTCAAATGTCTTATGTGAGTTGGTCTCGTGGGGCGAGACCAAAAGGGGGAATTGAAGTATTATTTGAATTATTTGAAGGATTAAAGTAACGTGTTATGGCAGGAAAGTTCAATCTGGTATATTCATTTTAATGTCACCTTATATAGAATGTGTGTTAAACTTGTGATTTCTGCATTGAGGGAATTCTGCCTAGCAGATACCAAGAAGAGGCCCCTAGGGTCTCTCTGTTAATTATCAATAGTCCTTGCAATTAACAGGGGAATTCCCAGATACATTTTCAGATATAAGGCAGTTAA
>NW_011368845.1:0-4561 GCF_000735185.1 Notothenia coriiceps | reverse complement strand
GGTCTCTACCTGACCGGTCTCAACGCTGTGTGTGTCCGTCAGGAAACACGCTGTTTACAAGTAGTTCCAGCAAACATCCACTGATAAACTACGATGTTAACAACCTCATGATAACCTCATATGTTTTAACTTAGGATCATACCTGTGTTTAGTCTAGAAAAAGGTAAATGTGTGCATTTTATTATAAAGTTGTGTATATTTACAGACTGTTGCAAAAACTAAGAAGCTTATAAACATCAGGTGTAAAACTAAAAGAGAAACACAATTAAAGATGTTTCGAGTTTTATTTGAGTTATTAATTTACATTTTTTGTCAAAGAGATGCTGATTTGAAACCGTTGTTAGATACAGTTACGGCATTTCCTGTTTCTGCTGGAGAGAGGGGAGTTTGTCCCAAAGCTTGCCGCTGTATTTATACACTTAACCCTTAATGGAGGGAACTTCATTCAGCTGCGAGTGTGGCTACGGGCGGAGTTCACTCCGTCACGGAGGGGTAGGGTCGAGGGGGGGATTTGGGATTGGGCCTCATTTCCCTGCTTCGCATGGTTTCCTTGCGTCTCTCCATGCTTCCCTGATGGGAGGGACTAAACGCAGGGAAACGACGCAAGTGAGTGACGCAAGGATTCCATTTAATCGACCTGAGAAGTCTTCTTGGGCGCAATGACATCAAATGACTGACATGGAAGTTGTAGTACCACCATTTGGCGCACTTCCGAAGACTTGGTATGTATCTCTACCTCAATCTGTACATGAAGTCTCCTTAAATTATTTTGATCATAAAGTATTTTATCTTAATGATATCAAATCCAGGGTTGAATGAACTCTGTAATGTTGAAACTGTAGTATTTGAAATTCCTTAAAACCTTTGACAGTGTTGGAAGATCAGAGACAGCAGAGCAAAGAGTGAGGATAATAAAGGATGGACGGAGGCATGAGGAGGGAAGTGAGATTTCAGCAGCCAGAGGCTGGAGATTCAAGCATGTTAACTTAACCGTGAAGGGGGATGTGTGTGGTGTGTGTGTGTGTGTGTGTGTGTGTGTGTGTGTGTGTGTGTGTGTGTGTGTGTGTGTGTGTGTGTGTGTGTGTGTGTGTGTGTGTGTGTGTGTGTGTTGTGTGTGTGTGTGTGTGTGTGTGTGTGTGTGTTTATTTAGTGTGTGTTACAATAAGTGACCCGAATCACATCCAATTGCTGGTTATACTAACAAAATAATAATATTACATTTTATTTATAGAGCAATTTTAATACTCAAAGACACTATAGGCCTACAGGGTAGAATGAATATTTTTCTATTTTTTATTTTGCAGGGTGTCTCTTTTGTCACAACATTGGTTGTATAAAGAAATCATATATCACAATATTTTTGGCCAAATACCTTGACCTTATTGTGACAATATTTTAGTTTTGTCCATTGATGCATTTGCACTATTGACTCAATAACATTGTAGATATTTTATCATGAGCAATGTGGAGTTCAGGCAAATAATAGAATGGTTAGTACAGACATTTAGAAAGATGCATCACTTTACTGTGTGCAGCTAAGCCGTGTAATAACAACAGACAACCACCATTTGATAACATGCTACTGTATATGATGTGTTTTAGCTATGTGGGTCATTTATCAAACATGTTTGTGTTGGAATGTCCATGTGAATTTGTGTGTGTGTGTTGTGAGGGCTGTAGTGGTTGTGTGTATGAGTGTGACCACTACTCAGTTATGCATCAAGCCAAGAACCCATGTGTGTGTGTGTGTGTGTGTGTGTGTGCGTGCGTGCGTGCGTGCGTGCGTGCGTGCGTGCGTGCGTGCGTGCGTGTGTGCGTGTGTGTGTGAGAGACTGGTTTGGTGGGTGTTTGTGATTTAGCTGAAAGTGATAATTATGAATGGCCGTGTAGGCCAGCATTCAAACTTACCTCGCACACACACTACTGAAAACTATGAGGGGCAGTACAGGCCGTAATTCATACTGGTCCTCTCACGCACATACATTCTCCTTTTACATTCATACATTTTCACTCTCACACATGATGTATATATTTACACTCACACATTCATACATTTTGCTCATATTATCATATTTCAATGCACACATTCATATGTTGTCACTCACACATTCATGCATTTTGTTCTCATATTCATATATTGTAATGCTCATATTTATACATTTAGCTCTCATGCACATTCATTCAATGTTTACATTTAATATTATAAATAATATATCCATGTCTGAAGACAATATATGTATGCAAGAGAAGAATGTATGTATGTATGAAGACAATATATGTATGCAAGAGAAGAATGCATGTATGTGTGAGAGAAAGTATAGTGAAAACGGAAGGAGTATGGTTGAAACGGAAGGCAGGCTGTGATTGGCTCAGAAGGTCGAGCTCATGTTCAGAACTTCTGATTCAAATCAAGATGATGGAGGGAGATGAATCCGTGTATCTACCACAGTCTATGGTATCTACGACAGATTACAACTAGTTTACTAGTGATGTGTCCAAAAATGCACTAGTTGACTAGTTAACTAGTTGCACTTACACGTCAACTAGTAAGTCATTGTGTTGAACTAGAGAGAAGAAAACCACAAGTAGTTGGCTCAAAATATCCACTAGTTTAAGAAAAAGCCATACATGTTAAATCAATTTCTAACTAGTTGCACACAGTTGCTCACTAGTGCAAAAAAAGCCAAACTAGTTGAAGGAAAGGTCTTACATGTAAGAAGAATGTGTAAAATGTACGGTCAAAGACTAACATGTTTATAACAGAACCTCTCTGGTGAGAAGAAATGCCCTCCACTAGTTAACTAGTAAGAAAAACATCTGTGACACTAGTTTACTAGTGACTCCTCTAAGGCTTCACTAGTTGACTAGTGGGATAAAATGTGTGTAACTAGTTAACTAGTAAGGTAAAAACAATTGTACTAGTGTATCTAGTGGATAATTTGGACCTCACTAGTTAACTAGTGCACATTTTGAGCCTCACTAGTCAGCTTGTAAGACCAAAACAGGCTTCAACTAGTGAACATTTTGCCTTCACTAGTTAACGTGTAAGCTGCAATATGCATCCACTAGTTAACTAGTTGCAGTTCATATAGCTCACTAGTGAACGTGAAGGCCTTACACGTTCACTAGTGAGCCATATGCAAATGAAGTGGGCGGGACCCAGATTCTGAATGGTCAGTTCAGCTATGTGAGGGAGAGACTTAGTGTTCTATCGAAATCAGTAGCAGTGATGATACCTGTATTAAGCAGGTGAAACAGGAGCATGAGGACATGGTGTGCGATGTTTCCTTGCAGATCGCTTCTCTGGTTGTTTTATTGCACAACAAAATCATGTAAACATATTATGTAAATACCCCAATTCGTGTATAAATATAATTTAGGTTAACTTCCTATTTAGATGCTTTTATTTTGCAGGCGAGTTTACGCTGTTGACAGGAAGTTGTTGTTGCAATGGAAAAAACATGATGGAGATAAGTCATATCTTCTACATATAAAGACGGAAAAGTAAAGAATAAAGTGTATGTTTAAATGTTAGCACCCCCCGAAGAGGCAGAAGCTCTTACGTTGAGTCTAGATACATTCTAAATCATCAGTAAAGTCTACGACCATATTTTCGTGTGTGGTTCGGCCAGACTATGGGTTCGGCCCGCTCGGGTGCCATCGTGTGGCCTTCTGTAGGCATCGTAATTGCTTCGGCTGTTGCTTGGCTCACGAATGGCCCGATGTTGTTACAATTAGAGCCGAATTTGAACATTTCCTTTATCATGTGTCCATCTGGTGTCAATTTCGGGACAGTGTGACAGGCGCTTTAATCGCTGAATAGCCGATTTATTTGGACTATAATTATCCCAGAGAGTCTAAACATTCTTTATAACAGTTTTAGATTTGTGAAACCTTTATTCTATTTGTGAAAATACAAAAAAGGGAGATTTCAGTGTTTTTTCACATTTAGACCACATTAGACCTGGTCCTGATCTTAAACCACTATACCTAGACTCATCAAATCTGGACTAGTTAATCCCAGAGAGTCTAAACATTCTTTATAACACATTTTTAGATTTGTGAAACCTTAATTCTATTTGTGAAAATGCAACTGAGCTAAATTAGATTTTTCAACATTTGTAGAGAGAAAGTCAGTGCAGAAGTCCACGTCTCTCTATTTCATTTCTCGTCTGCATTATCACGTCTTCTTTTTCACTTCAAAACAAAAGTAGAAAAAAAATTGTTAACATGGTAATGCACTCTTGAAATTGTTGTTTCAAAAGAAAATGACTGTTTTTCTTTTACTTTTCCTCTAACTGGCCACACTCGATCTTCTCTAATGCTTCTGCCAGTTGCTACCTCCGACTTTATCCAGAGCTGTTATTGTGGCCTGTGTTAGAAGAAACATCATTCAGCCATTAGTGTGCTTGTTCTTCATTTGACCTCTATAGACATTTTCATAAAAAGCTTTCCGTATTTCTTTGTCTCATTTATCAACATATAAATAATTGTCATTTATCTGCCATCATTTCAGACCCTGCTCTTCCTCTCCTTCCCACCATTTGCCCTCATCGTGTTC
>NW_011368844.1:2941-7784 GCF_000735185.1 Notothenia coriiceps | reverse complement strand
AGGAACACAAGGTTCCAGACAACACAGCCCCCAGGTTCATCAGGGCACACAAACCTCTCTACCACGGTAAGGTGCTGGTTCTTCAGAGAGGCATTAATATTCCATGTCATAAATATATGACATGGAATATTAATATTAAATATTGAACAGATTATATACGTGTAAAATGTACAACGTGGTTTTATTCCAAGAGAAACTATGGAGCAGAGAGTTCTCTTCCAGCCAGGTGATTTATTGTACAAAGTTATTGCAGTGGGCAGGAATGTTTTCCTGTATCGGTCCTTGTGACAGCGGAGCTGCAGCAGTCTGTTGGAGAGTGAGCTCCGCTGACTGTCCAGCTGCAGGTGGAGAGGATGGGTGGGGTTATCCATGATGGACAACAGCCTGTTCAGTGTCCTCCTCTCCACCACAGCTTCAAAAGGGTCCAGCTTGATGCCAATGACAGACCCAGCTTTCCTGATCAGTTTATTGATCCTGCTGGTGTCACCGGCTCTGATGCTGCCCCCCCTCCCCCCAACAGACCGCAGCAAAGAAGAGTGCACTAGCCACAACAGACAGGTAGAAGATCTCCAGCATCTTGCTGCACACGTGGAAGGGTCTCAGCTTCCTCAGAAAATAGAGTCTGCTCATCCCCTTCTTGTACACAGCGTCAGTGTTGATCCTCCAGTTCAGCCCATTGTCTAAGTGCACTCCCAGGTACTTGTAGTCCTCCACATCAGCCACATCCTCTCCTAGAATGCACAGGGGCTGAGGAGACGTCTTCTTCCTCCAAGGAGCAACTTGGGGTGAAGTGCCTCTCTTATCCGAAGATCAACGTACTAGCCCACTGAGCCACCGTCTCCAAATTAAAATATAAATATGAACATCATTGAGAGCTTTGGGTTTACATCTCTAGAACTAACCCAACTAATGTCAAACAGCCGGTTACCTCACAGCTGCATCCCAGAGAGCCGTGCTAGTGAAGGTCTTCCTGAGTGAGAGTGTGTTGTCCTCACTGACACTCTCAGGGTTCTCTTACCGGGATAGATTGCCATGGTAACTTATTCTGAACCCTTACGTAATCTATACCAGGTTATGGTCAAGATGAGAGATCAACTTGTCTAAAGGCACAATGTAATGACCAATCAGAGCAAAAGATTGGTCGTAAACAAATTACTAATATATACTCCAATAGCATAGATACTGTATGTCTATGGGAGGATTTGGGGTTAGGTGTATTGACAAAGGACACTTTGACGTCTTAATAGCTGTGGGATGGGGATCAAACCTTGACACTCTGATTGGTAGATTCCGAACCAAACATCCAATAATATTGAAATAACATCAATGCACTTTAAGTGTTAGCATACAGCGCCTACTCTGTCTTACTGTCCGAGGTGGGAGAAGTACTTAGATCTTGTACTTGAATAAAAGTAGAAGTACAAGAGTGTATGACTACTCTGTTACAAGAACAAGTCCTGCATTCAAAATGTTCCTCTAGTAAAAGTAGAAAAGTATTATCTTCAAAATATAGTGACAGTAGCGACAGTAAAAGTAGTCATTGTGCAGATTGGTCCATTTCCGAATAACATACGTATATGATATGTTTTATAATGATTGATCTGAGTGTTCTCAAAGCTGGTAAAGGTGCAGCTAGTTTGAATGACTTTGTATACTGCAGGGTAGCTTGTGAATTTACTCCAGGTGGAACTAAAGTCTGATTCAACACTTGATTATATTTCACATCATTCATCCACATCTGTGAAGTAACTAAAGGTATTAAATACATGTAGTCGAGTAAAGTACAAGATGTACCTCTGAATTGTAGTGGGGTAGAAGTAAAAAGTAGCATAAAATGGAAATACTCAAAATTCTACTTAAGTACAGTACTTGAGTAAATGTACTCAGTTACTTCCCACCTCTGCTGTGCAGAGTTACATAACAAACATTACTGTCCTGTGAGATCATAAGTTATACATTCAGTAATACATTTGAATTGTTTTTGTCTTTTAAAGATCTGATCTGTTATTTATGAAACATAGAAAGGATGCTCTTTGTTTGGGCAGTCTTTACCAGCTCTCCAGTGTTGACCTTGAGCCTCTGTTCAGGCCACCTTCATTCATACTGTCCACGAAACAATAATTACTTGGTTGTCCCGAGGGAAAAGAGGAATAAAACAGAAAGAGACACAGAGAGCGAGAAATCTTCTTGTCTAGTAGCTTTGACACAATGTTCAATTTCCTCTCAAACAAGCAGACTCATCTGGAGCCTTTTGTGTGTGTAGCTGTGGTTCTTGTGATAGCAGCTCGAGACTGCAGGACGACTCAAGGGCAGAACCGTGTGTGAGGCTGGATATTCTCCTGCATTTAAGTACAAAGAAAATGCCATTTTCTTCTCAGGGTGTCTCTATTGCTACTCCATTAGCATTCATGCTGGTTGCAACACTATTTGTTGAACTGCAAAAAGCAAAGACACAGAAGCTTTCCAATGCTGGCAGTAAGAAACCCCATTTTGTAACTCTGTGTTGCCATAAGAGCACACTAAATAAATACAATGCTTAAAATATATTAAAAAAGTATATTAGTTAATCACACACACTTCCAAACAGTAGCTGTGTTTAAATAGAAATATAAAATGAAGCAGTAAATCTGTCTCTCGTCAACTTGAAAAGTAGCCTTTTTGTTTTCCCGCCTTTTGTGATTGTTTGCTCGGCCCTAGCTGTTTGCGCCTGTGTGTTCTCACCCTCTCCAGCTGAGTGCTGATGATGTGATCAGTCCTGTCAGTTGTCTCTGTCAGTGTTTTCCCATCATGTTTCTCTGCGAGTCAATGTTTCCTGTTCATGTCTGCAGGTTTTTGTGTGTGTTCCGAGTGGATTTGCTGCCCCTTTTGTTGCCTGATTATTATTTATTATTATCTTCCTGCTATTTTCCTTTGTTTTATATGGCCTTTGCTCCATCCCCTCCCTCGTGTTAGTCTTCTGTCCACAGTAATATTTAGTTGGAGCTCCTTTAGCTTTGCATACGGTTCGCAGTTGCATCGTTTCGATAAGCTTCTGCAATGTCCAAAATGAATTTCTGTTGTATTAATTTTCATCCTCTATAATTATTCTGGGATAGTTGCTTGGACCTGATTCTGATTCTGGTAAAAGGACACAGATAAAATAGGATCATCTCAGAAAAAGTTTTTTCATGTAGAAAGAAGCTGATGATAAAATATGTTGTCAGGTCCTTTAAAAGTAATTATATTAAACTGGCTTGGCGCTGGCTTATGAAAAGTCAAAACAGCTTGATTAATGTAAAGCGCTGTAAATATGATAAAAATAATGGAAGAAATGGATAAAGCTTTAAGAATGTGTGTTCCTAATGTAAAACAGATTCAAATAATGAGAAAATGCAAGGACTTCAATTAAAGGTAAGTGTGTTGCTGTCGTGCTTTAAGTGGATTAGTGAATGTTAACTGCAGATAGTGAATGCCGGCTGCATTAATAGTCTTATCTCTGTCCGGTCATTAAGGCTGGATGCTGCTGATCTTTTTTACTCAAGCACTTGCATGCAGGGGCGCCGCCAGGGATTTTGGGCCCCATGAAAATATATCACATTGGGCCCCACCACCAGGCACAGGCCACGCAAACCAAGCACAATTGCTGTAACCACACCTCCAGAACCCAACCGACTCATTTATGCTTTAAATAACTCTACCTGCACAGGCTTGCATCTATCTTGTAGTCCAATACTAAGCGATCAATATTTACTGACTCTGAGCTGTGAACATATAACACTGTGCAGACTGCAAATTCTACTGCAACATTCTGCTGCAGTAGAATTCATTTGATATAACACTAACATTCCTGACAATAGACCTCAATAGTCATCTTTTATGGTGTACATGCCTTTTTAATAACATTTTTGAATGGAACATTCATAAATCCAAAATAAATATTACTTAATTATACATGACCACTTAAATTAAAATAAAGTGAACATTAACACCAATATTATCATTTATAAAAATGCTATCACAAAAAAAAAAACATAAGCAGCAGATTTTCTAATTAAATATACATACCAACTACAAAATAAGCGGGTATTAAAGTGTAAACGGACCACAAAACGGAAATGGAAGTGAAAAGGCCTGATGGTGGTGCTAAATCAGAGCCTATTACCTGTTCTCAGTCTTTTTCTCATCATGCATCTTGTGTGTAGTGATCCAATATCGTTACCATAGCCTTGCCCTTTAACAGTTATTACGAGCCCTGGCTCAGCCTTACTCACCAAGAGCCCAGCGCCTAGCCTTCTTACAGGCAAAGTCACTGATCAAGTCCTTGAAGTCCAGCTTTCTAGCCAACTGGCTTTCAATGGACAGCATGGCAAGACTGCAAAGCATTATGGGGGGACAAGGCTGCGGAGCCTAAAGATGGATCTGTTGGAGAGGGACACCTGATTGAAGAGGGACACCTGATTTAGTATGAATAGCTGTTAAAAATGTACGTGCATTTATTAAATGTCAGCTAAAAGAGGAGTGAAATGAAAAACCTCTGAATTTTCTGTGAAGATATTAACAGTACTTAAAGGTGGGGAAGGTAATTTTGGAGAAACCTACGGTGGCTGGGAAGTGCAATGGACAATTACAAAGTGTGAAACACTTTAACAAAGCTTGAGACAAATTTACATTTTATAAAACAAAATTACATTAGCAAAAACACTTTTACCAAGGAAAAATATCTTTAACATTAACGAAAACAAACCAACAAAATCCGAAACACTTTTACCATAACTGAAACACATTAACATTTGAAAATACACGACAGAAAAACATCTGAGACTTCCTCACAGAGCCCCTCCTCCAACACACACGAACGCGCAGA
>NW_011368844.1:0-2852 GCF_000735185.1 Notothenia coriiceps | reverse complement strand
CTGACTTTGTTAGTCGTTGAGACATCGTACACACGTAAGTACTCGCATCCCTGCCTCACATGCTCTCACTCTGCTAGAAAGAGCGGTGCCGCACAGCGTTTGGAGACAGGACCAAACCATTACATGTAAATAGAGGGGGGTATACAGAGGCTTTGGATAATTAACTTTTCGAACAAAAAAAGTGAAATGAATCGTAAGTTTAGTGAGTGTATTATCAATATAATGTTATATTAATGTTAATTATTGATGATTGATGAAAGGTTACTTAAACATTTTTTCTTAATGTTCTACACTTTTTGGGGCCCCTGTCAGTCACGGGCCCTTAGAATCGTCCTAACTTTTCACCCCCTTACGGCGCCCCTGCTTGCATGTCTCAAAGTAAGGCTGTGAGAAGATTTCAACGCTTTGCATCAATCACTCTTGGTAAAAGGATGAAATAATTCCAGTGCATTAACTATGCAAAAGTAGAGTTTATGAACTATTGATAGAACCGTACAGTGCACCAATGTAAGCTATTCTTGCTAGTTGAAAATCCTTTATAGCTGGAGGAGGGATTGGAGGCTTATCTGATATAATAAATATCATGTTTCTTAATACACACACACACACACACACACACACACACACACACACACACACACACACACACACAGATATCTACTGTTAGAATGAATTACAAATTCATGTGTCGCCTAGAAGACTCAGACAATCATGTTATCTCGATTTTAATTAACCCTGTGAAGAGTTCTACCCGGTTCTCTTCCATGATTTGGAGACATTGGCGCAATTGCCTATACAGACAGTGAGCATGTGTGGCTAGCTGTGATTGGACTGATTTTATGTTTTTATCTGTTTGTTTTTATCTGTTTTGTGTTTAGCTTTTTATCTTATTTATTGATGTGTCTTTTTGTATGTGATATGGACCTTGAGTCTGGAATAAAGATTGGAAAAAATGCTGTTATTTCTTTCTCTCAATAATGGCTATTTAAACAAAAAATTTGTATAATTCAGACAGCAATATATTATATTTTTATATTTGAAAGAGTCCCTTTTTAAAGGAATAAATAAGGCTCTAAATATTGATTTAGTCCTTCTGTTTGAGGGCCTTTTGCAATCTACTAGTAAGATTAAAGAGGTTTAAAGTCATAGTGTCAGTGCACGGTATGTCGAGTTATATTCCCGGATCCAATGCTGGCACTGCTAATCCTAGAGCAACCAAACACTTTCTGACTTCCCAACTCCATTTCTGGTTCTCAGCTCAAAGTCAACTGATTCTTACTGAAGACTACATTTTAATTTATTAAAGGCATGTGTACTTTCTCATAAAAGTTGGATAGTGTGGTTTAAGCAGTTGCTAAAACAATATGAAACAGTGCAGTTTGGGAATATATTCAGCAGCGGATTAATCCACATTAGTTGTAGTGGCCGCAGGACAGTGTTCGTAATTTAGTCAAAGTAAAGTACAGAGTTGTTGATGTTAATACATTAGTTTATGAATGGTTTTTGAACAACAATAAAGCTCCATGGCACGGAGAAAGAAGATAAATCAAGCTGTAATACACAAACACATGACTTGTCAGTAGATATACGTTGATTTGGGTCTGCATAGGCCTATGTTTTTACATTTTTGAGTAGTTTGGTTAAATAACGAATTACAAGGGCTTTCATAGACAAAATATAGGTATTAGCAGACACTGACTCTCACTGACTCTCCTCATTTAAATGTCTCCCTATTTGATCAAAAAAAACACCTACATTCTGTAGATTTTACAAAAAATCTTCAGCCTATTGTCATGACTTGATCTCCATGATATGATCATTGTACTGTGTGGTACTAATAATTATGTATGCGTCAAATATGATAAAAAAAACGCTGCAGTTACCTGCGTTAGCATACATGAGTGCTCCACATGGTGGATGGATTAAACCATTATACAGCTGATTTGCACATGATGCGTCATAGGGACATTACAAGTCAGGCACATGCTCACTATGAAGGCACTGCTCATTCAGAACATGAACTGAGCATTCCATTCCATGGTTCAGGAGTGAGTCCTTAACCCGGAAATGAGTTTGCACTATAGCACTTCCGGATCCCTTATATCGTCAAGTCAATCATTTCTTAACCAGTTTTAGGTTTTAGGTTGGATTCCTAAAATAAGGTCTGTGGTTAACACAAGATATAGACATTTTAAAGTTTTATATCACAACATAAAATATATCAGTAAATATCCCACTAGTGAATGTCCGAAGCTTCTATGTGTCATAAAAACATCGACACGAAACAACAGAGCGAATAGACTTCTAAACTTCATCACCCCAAACATGAAGTGATGTCATGTGATTGTCGTTTCGAAGAGAAGGACAATTCTAAGTCACTGTATCTGTATCTCAATAAATAATGCCAGATGTATCATTTTACATGTTTTTATTGACAAAAGATGCGGACACTCATGAGATCATTATCATCTTTATTCATTTAGTAGAGTTATTGGAAGCCTGTCTGTATTTAGTTTTCCTCCCAAAAGAAACACTGCCTGTTATTTGAATATCATTGTGGCTGTGCTTGCTTTGGTGAGACAGTTTAGACAGTTAATAAGCAGAAAGAAAGCAGCATTTTCATCATTACTGGCCTTCACTGTCAGGCTCTGTTCCCTCTCCATTATGACCCACTCCCACTGAAGCAGATGTTTCCTCCACTCCGTCCTTTACTCACCTCCCTCTTAATTACTCCCGTTAATTAGCAGACTCATACGACTCCCTATAGGAACATGTGTGGACTGTATAATATTCCTATCTCAGGATAGGGACTGTGATATTACACACAACATATATTTATATATATATATATA
>NW_011368843.1:16628-32176 GCF_000735185.1 Notothenia coriiceps | reverse complement strand
TCCCGGTCAAAAATGACCGCCATAAAGAAAAGGAATTAGTAACCATCCGGATCAGATAAAACACACACACACACACACACACACACACACACACACACACACACACACACACACACACACACACACACACACACACACACACACACACTAGACACATTTCACGCTCTTATGTGCCCATCCCCCCATGTGAATCAAACCTGGCACACAAACACACACACACAGAACAATTTGAGACATTTCCCGCTCTTATGTGCCCATCCCCCCACATGGATCACACCTGGCACACGCAATACATGTTCAGTGTCTATTCTTTGTATATTTACTGCAGTTTTTCATGTATACCAGTAGTCTGATACAATATGTACAGTCTGAACGGGTGTCAAATGAAATTTGTTGTTGATTAATGGTTTTTGTGTTAAAGGTGGGGTAGGTAAGTTTGAGAGACCGGCTCGAGATACACTTTTTGTTATACTCCATGGAATGCTCTTAACATCCCGATAGCAATGAATATCTGAAGTGCTTTGACAAAAAATACATTAAAAATCATCATCTGTGGAAGCCGTGGCGCTGTAAAAAGCACAACAATCATTTTAGCCGGCCCGGCTAAAATAACTGGATGGCCTACCTGCCTGTCAGCCTTCCATCTGTGCATAAACTTATCCCGTGCCCTCATTGGTCATGTGCGCGTTCGTGTGTGTTGGAGGAGGGGCTCTGTAAGGAAGTGGCAGATTTTTTCCGGCTGTGTATTTTCTAATTTTAGCGCGCTCGAGCTGGTTTCTCCAAAATGTCCTAACCCGCCTTTAACGTAATAGCAGTTAAAACAGGACCGGTCAAATTTGACCGCGAACACCAAAGTAAGGGGGGGGAACAAAGACAATAGGAGGGTTTTAATTGGAAATGTAACTTTCATATGGATGGACATTTCTAATGAACTGCAACTCAGGTTTGAATCCAGTAAACAATATCAGGTGTTGTTGGTGTGTGTGTTGTTGGTGTGTTGTTGATGTGTTGTACCTCAGAGCAGGGGTCAAACACCTCCAGATTCAGCTGTCGCCCATCAATCGAGAGCCTTTTATGGTACAGGGAATCTGTAACAAGGATCATACAGTATATTTGTATAGTGCATTTATTTTGTACAGACTGCTGATAGATGTGTATATAACTGACTCTTTGCACTCTGGGTAGACCCTCTTAATTTCGTTACACTCTGCTTGCATTATGTAATGACAATAAAGTAATCTAATCTAATACAGAAACAAAATGAATAACACAGAGTAATGTCAATAGACTTAAATATTGATTGAAGGTACAACAATCTAAACTCCTTGTGTGTTATTTTTGTATATGCTATATCTACTGCTGTTCTTTACCTCTTTTCATTGTCTGTTGGTTTGTATTATATTGCTTAAATAGACAGAACCGGACATAATTAATCACACGTCATCATGCACCTGCAGTTTACCTGATTTCTACACAGCGTTTTAGCATCTTTTGATTTGTTTTGACTCTGCAGTTTCACTGTTTTCAAGATTCAAAGGTTTTATCATCCTATGCACAAAGCTACAGTGTATGGCAATGAAATTCTTCTGACCTGAGCTCCTCCAACAATGCAACATATATAATAAAATACAAGATAAAAAGTAGTGGAAAAAGTCTATATACTGTACATGTCAATAGAATATAGGATATTTTAATTTTGCCTTAATATGTAAATTAAGACAAAATTAAATACGGTTTTGGTGCACATCCCCCTTTAAAATCACATATTAAAGGGCACCTATCATGCAAAATCCCCCTTTTCATGTCTCTTCTACATCAACATGTGTCCCCTCTGTGTAAAGAGATTCTGAAAGTTTCAGGAAAAAATATTCTCTCTCTTTTTGTCCTGATCCATTTCTATAAAAACCTGTGATTTTGGCCACTTTATGATGTCATAACGATGTTTTGGCTTGTGTAACCATTAGCCAATTGTAACCCCCCCCCCCCCCACACACACACACACACACACCTTATCACCTGAATCTCCTCCTAGAGCACCATTGTGTTCTTTGTAACCAAATCTCTCTCTAGAGGGGCGTGGGGAGGGGGTCCTTATTTTTGTCTGAAGTAACAGACGGAGAATCAGCACTTTGGAAACAGGGCTGAAACAGAGGGGATTATGGGTAATGCTGCAATGATCTGTTTGGTGTTTGGAGCCAAACACTTCAGAGACATGTTTCTATATATCTGAGACCTATAATATATTGATGAAGAACAGTATAGGGGACCTTTAATACTATTTTAATGTTCTAACTGCTGTATTCCCTTTGATTATGCTGCTGTCCTTGATTGATAATCTCATTATTGCTCATGCAGAATATATGCATGCACCTCTGAATGACTAAATAGCAAACAACCATAATATCTGGGGATAAACTCTGCTCTCCAAGTCCAAAATTAAAAATTAAACTAATTAAACCTCAATGTATCCAAACACTCACTGGCGTTGGAGGCATATTCCCCGATGAAGCGCCGGGTCAGGAACCGCACGAGGACAGCTGGAGGAAACAGACAAAATGGAAAAAACACAAACATTCAAAAGTATGTATGGATTTTCTGGAATGTGCATATTTGCCAAGCTGCACGGTTATATTCCCCCTCTGCATCGCCTCAAGACTTTGTGATAAACATCAAACTGAACAGCTTTGGTCCTCGCACAGGTAATCCGTGTCAATTAAAGGCTGCAGTTTCTCGTGCTGATGGTGGTCATGTGAGGATATACAGCAGGGGTTATGCTACACGCGTATAGATAAAGGCCCAAAAAGTTCCACATGCACAGTCTCCAAAGCTGAGGAGAGAACGGAGACGACCCATTGTTTTTAGGAAGGTTGAACACAGCGCAGAATACTGATATTGGCAACAACAGCTCAAAAGCAGCAACAAGGGTCCCTTAACTCCCCTCCTCTGCATCACCAGCATTTCAACACAATGCAGTTAAAGAATACATTTTGGATCGGTTTCAAGTAAGGAAGGAAGTAAGTAAGTAATTAAGTAAGTAAGTCAGAAAGAAAGTAAACAAGGAAGAAAGTAAGTAAGTCAGAAAGAAAGTAAACAAGGAAGGAAGTCAGTAAGCAAGTCAGTAAGAAAGAAAGTAAACAAAGAGTAAAGGAAGTAAGTAAGCAAGTAAGCCAGTAAGAAAGAAAGTAAACAAGGAAGGAAGTCAGTAAGTTAGTAATTAAGTCACTAAGTCAGTAATTAAGTGACTAAGCAAGTCAGTAACTAAGTGAGTGAGTAAGTCAGTAATTAAGTAAGTAAGAAAGAAAGTCAACAAGGAAAAAAGGATGTAAGTAGGTAAGGAAGCCAGTAAGGAAGGAAGAAGGTAAGTACATAAGTAAGAAAGTAAAAAATGAAGGAAGAAAGTCAAGTCAAATAAATGTAGTGAGGGGAAAAAGTGCAATATTTCCCTCCGAAATGTTCTGGAATGGAGGAATAAAGTTGCAGGAAATCCAAATATGATCTAGTAAAGTAGATACAAGTAACTCAAACTACAATATTTGAATATATTTACTTAGTTGCAGTCCACCAATGTAAATGATCAGAGAGAAAACAACAGGATAAATGCACAAGCTGAAAAGCAAATAGCAGAAAAACGTATTTAATGGACACACACATTAATGAGAAGTGAGACGTCCCATTGTTTTTATGACGCTTGAACACAGCGCAGAATACTGATATTGGCAACAACAGCGCAAAATCATCAACAAGGGTCCTATAACTCCCCTCCTCTGCATCACCAGCATTTCAACACAATGCAACTAAAGAATACATTTTGGATCTGTTTCAGGTAAGTAGGTAAGTAAATCATTAAGTAAGTAAGTCATTAAGTAAGTAAGTCAGAAAGTAAGGAAGTCATTAAGTAAGTAAGGAAGTCATTAAGTAAGTCAGGAAGGAAGGAAGTGAGTAAGTAAGTCAGTAAGTAAGAAAGTAAGTAAGTAAGACAGTGAGTAAGTAAGAAAGTCAGTCAGTAAGTGAGTAAGTAAGTAAATAAGAAAGTGAGTAAGAAAGAAAGTCAACAAGGAAGGAAGTAAGGAAGGAAGAAGGTAAGTACATAAGCAAGAAAGTAAAAAATGAAGGACACACACATTCATGAGAAGTGAGACGTCCCATTGTTTTTATGACGCTTGAACACAGCGCAGAATACTGATATTGGCAACAACAGCGCAAAATCATCAACAAGGGTCCTATAACTCCCCTCCTCTGCATCACCAGCATTTCAACACAATGCAACTAAAGAATACATTTTGGATCTGTTTCAGGTAAGTAGGTAAGTAAGTCATTAAGTAAGTAAGGAAGTCAGTAAGGAAGGAAGGAAGGAAGGAAAGAAGGAAGTGAGTAAGTAAGAAAGTGAGTAAGTCAGTAAGTAAGGAAGTCAGTAAGGAAGGAAGTAAGTAAGTAAGGAAGGAAGTGAGTAAGTAAGATAGTCAGTAAGTAAGAAAGTCAGTAATTAACTAACTAAGTAAGTGAGTAAGTCAGTAAGTAAGTGAGTAAGTAATTAAGTGAGTAAGTAATTAAGTAACTAGTTAGTAAGTGAGTAAGTAAGTAAATAAGAAAGTGAGTAAGAAAGAAAGTAAACAAGGAAGGAAGTAAGGAAGGAAGAAGGTAAGTACATAAGCAAGAAAGTAAAAAATGAAGGACACACACATTCATGAGAAGTGAGACGTCCCATTGTTTTTATGAAGCTTGAACACAGCGCAGAATACTGATATTGGCAGCAACAGCGCAAAATCATCAACAAGGGTCCTATAACTCCCCTCCTCTGCATCACCAGCATTTTTCACTGCAGCTAAAGAATAAAACGTGGAATGTGCTTCACTTCGCAGATTTAAGGTCACATAAACTGTGGAAAGTCTTGGATAATAAGCTGATGGAGTTCAGCCCAAAATACAGATCATATTACTAATGTAAACAAAGGTGGACCCAACTGTCTGTGAAATACTGAAAACCCAGAGGAAAGGTTTGATCTGTAATTACAACATAAACAGAGCCAGTGGCGAAGTATTTTAGCCCCTCTCTATCCAATGCAGAAATGGAGATGGCTATCCATGCCTTTATTTCATCCCGGCTTGATTATTGCAATGCTCTTTTTTCCTGCCTCAACAAAACATCGATAAACCGGCTACAACAGGTCCAAAATGCTGCAGCCAGATTGCTCACTCGGTCCAAAAAAACCTGCCACATCACTCCGATCCTTTCTGCCCTGCACCGGCTCGAACGACCTTATCCACCCTCACAGCACAACCCGGGCCCTGAGGTCCTCTGAGCAAGGCCTCCTAAGGGTGCCCCGAACCAGGCTAAAGACTAAGGGGGACCGTGCCTTTGAGGCGGTGGCCCCAAGGCTTTGGACTGAACTCCCCCAGAAACTAAGAGCCTCTGTCTCAGTAGAGATTTTTAAGGGGCAGCTAAAGACTCACCTTTCCCGACAGGCCTTTGGGGCGCCGGAGGAGGAGGTGAGTTAGTAGCTGTCTTTCATTGGTGTTTTATCCTATGTTTTACCTGCTGTGTTTTATGCCTTTTATTCTACATTTCATAGCTGTACTTTGAATTGTGTCCTGTGTACTGTATACTGTAAAGCACTTTGTACACTCGTGTTGAGAAGGGTGCTATAAAATAAAGTTTTACTTACTTTACTTACTCTAAAGGTATATGACTCTGATCGATCGGGCGGGTTTGTTTTACATTGCCATTCGTTAAATCCCCTCTGTGAAGGATAAGTTATAATCTTACAAAAGTCTTTCAAAGGTAGGAGTCCTCTGGAGGAATAAATCATCTTATTATTTCACTTAAATCTAAATAAATCAAACCAATAAACGTTTGTTTTTGTGCAAATGTTAGCTAACGCTGGCCTATAGCTAAACTTGATCTGTATTTTAGCCCCTCTAACGGTAGACTACCTGACTCTGATCAATCGATCGTGAGGAAGTGAGGAAGTGATTAGTGATGTCATAAACAGAAACAGTGGCTAGCTATTTATATCAATCTGCAAATTAACTAATATCACAAATGATACAGTTGAATGGAAATAGAAGGGAGATATTGGCTTTCAAATGTGTGGAGTAGAAGATGAAACTGTCATAAAACAATAAAATAATCAACATTTTACTTGAGTACATCACCGGACTTATAGTGCACCAAAATCATAATTTCAAAAACACTCACGGTACACAAAAAGCAACAAATATAATGTTTAAATGCCAGAAAGTAACATGACATGGAAGTAAATGAATAAAGTACAAATACCTCAACATTTGATTAAAGTTAGCAATGCACCAAAACCTTCGTCACAAATAACATGTTTTTTCTGTATCCATTTCACGTGCAATGTTTTTTTATACTCATGTATAAGAAGGTGTCATGAAATGGAAATACTGAAGTAAAATTGAACTTGAGTTGAGCATACTTTTAACATGACACCACTGTAAGTAGTATGCCCCAAAAGCATCATTTGAAAAACACTGACTGCACAAACAGAAAGTTACAAACATAACTTGTGATTGCCTCATTTAAAGTGTGTTGACTAAAGAAAGTATGTTTCTGTATCTGTTTGAAACAAAGTCCTCTCACCTGACTTCCCGGCCCCTTGGCTCCCCAGCAGGGCGAGCTTGATGTCGTTCATGTTTCAGATCCTCTCTCTCTGAGTCTCGGTCACTAAATGCTCCTCTCAGTGCAGACTGCATGTGAGTACAGAGCGTCCTCCTCCCTCCTCTTCAAAGGACTTAAACCCAGAGAGAGAGGAGAGGAGGGGAAACAGCCCCCCCCACTCTCTCCCTGCTCTCATTACTCTCACACTTCCTTTCTCTATGTTTTCTCTCTTTCTCCTGTATCCAAGAAATCTCTCCCCTCTTTGTATCCTCTCAATCCTTGTTTCCCCTCTTCTCCCTCCATATGTATCTCTTTTCCTGCAGAGAGGTTAGGAACAGGTCAGGGCTGAGTAAACTTATTGTGCTGCTCCAACAATGTGACTGTAGTCTGGCTTCTTTCTACGGACGTTCGTGTTATTCCTCTTTAACATAATTGAAGCCTTTTACCAGAAAAATAAAAAGTTATATTGATGAAAAAGGAAGTTTAATTGCAAGAATATACTATGGGTGAATGTAATGCTACCCTTTCTTAGAAAAATAACAACAAAAACAACCTTAAACAGCAAACCCCTCCCTCTCAACACATTTCATTTACCTTAATTCCCACATTTTTCACGCTTTAAGTGAAATATCCACTTCTAGCAACTAAACCATGATGGAAATTTTATTTTTATTTTAATGACGTTACAAATATCCTTTGCATTGAACTCAGTAAATGTAATAGAAATGTTCAAAAGGACTTTAAATGAGTTTAAGGTAGACTCAATCTAACTTAAAGGGGACCTATCATGCAAAATGCACTTCTTTCTGATGTCTTTTATACATAAATATGTGTCCCCGGTGCGTCAGGGAACTCACGCAGCATCAGAAAATAAAACCCTTTCTCTTTTCCTCCGTCCCCAAATCTTTTAAAAACGGGTGTACAACGAGCGGATACAGATTTGCTGCCGATATGACGTCAACTCGGCAGCGGACCCACAGAAAGTTGCCATCAGAAACAACGCCTGACGTGTTTTGGGCGTAATAATAATAATAATAATAATAATCTCGTCTTTGTTTACATTGGCAAGCCTCGTTAACACTCAGAGCTAACCTGTACTGTAGAGCACATGTGTTTACACAGCAGGAAAAACAAAAAGGAACTCACCTTGTGATAAACCTGCAAGAGAAAAAGCATTTGAGCTCCATTCTGTTTCAGAAATAATCCTTGATGTGGTTTAGAACAGGATGGCGTTTTATCACAGCAGAATTTAACTTTATCTCCGGTAGAATTCTGATCAGGCATTAGCTCCGCCTCCTCTCTTTTTTCGAGCTAAGGACCCAAAATCCGCGTTTCTCTAACAGGGCTGCAAAAGAGGGGTTTGAGCAGTATGAGGGATGGCTACAATGTTTGGTATTTTAAGCAAAAAACTTCACAGACATGTTTTGTATAGGTATGGCCCGACATCATATGTTTCCAATATAGCATAATAGGTCCACTTTAAGTAATACATATGAGTTTTGACTAACTACATTTTAATGTTAATGTAAAGCAAATTAACTTTTTTTGGTAGTATTTATTTTAGAAATATAATAACTTTAACTTTAAAATGAAAAAAACACCTAAACATGAGGAAATTGTGGGCCAAATGTTCATTCTTCGTTGAAGTGTCTGCAGGACTTTCATTATATCGTACAGTATTTAATTTTTTCACTTCGTTATTGGCTCCTGTAATTCAATAAATGGGGCGAAGCCTGCGAGCTAGTTCAGGCAGTCAACTCGAGCACCAATCAGACATTAACACGTGACGCACCTCGTCCCTCTTACAACCAACCAAACACATTCTCCTAAACATGCCGCTCTATTGAAGCTGCCAGGTCTTCCTGCCTCGCCTCTGCCTCGCTATGATGCTGCTGCTGCTGCTGTGTTCACGTGCTATTGCTGCGTTCATGTTCCTGCTGCTGTGTTTCATGTTGCTGCTGCTCGCCTGCCCCACCATCACCCCAGCTCCACCCCAGCTTCCACCTGTAGGCTCGGGGGATAGTTATCTAATCATCACTCAATGTTCTTTGAATATCTGTGGAGTGATGAGGCCCGAGCCTAGACGCCAAACTCAAACTATACGCTGCTTCTAATAAACATATTAAGAAACACGTGAGTTGTCTGACTGAACTGTGTTGTAGTACGTTTTATATTTTTCTCCAGCAGAGTTTTCTTCCATACATCGTGGCTCCATATTCAGGTAACCCAACTTTTGATATCCTCACATGCTGGAGTTACTGTTGCCTCCTCTGTGATGAGATCAGAAAACTTCCTGCTGAGTCCAGTGTTTATAATATTCTGGCTTCGAGGAAAGTCACATTATAAGAAACTGAATCAATATATTTGATTGAAGGGAAATGCAGTGATTTTATGTGGAAAACATTTTTGATGATTTTGGTTTTGTGTTCAAAATCAACTTCTGCGGTTCAGACTGAAGTAATAAGTAAAAGTTGAGGCTTTGTGTTAAAGAAATCATGAGAAGGCCGCCAATAAAATATTATTTTAAGCATCTGTCACAGTCCTGACATCAAACTAAATCGATTCAAACGAGCGATCCTTTTCCTTCAGCTTCGGCTGCCACACAAAGGGTGGCACATGTAGCCAATAAATCATACTCCAGTAGCTTCTAACTTCAGCCAACAAAATGAATATTATCCAGACTAAAACCACATTTCTGTCCTCTTGCATTCTGGGCATTTTGGGCCCATTTCCAAACCAGTTTCATTTGATCTTGTGTTTATATAGTGACATGTAGCACTCACGCTTCTATTGGCTAGCGCTCCAACACATTGTACTTGATACTCTAAGGGGCGTGACATCTCTAAGAGGTTGACCAATCTCAACAGAGCCGGCCAGCTAGCCAATCAGAGCAGACTGGGATCTGGTTTCAGACAGAGGTTGAAAAGAGGTGCTGCAGCACAGGCAGTATGAGAACAATAAAGAGCTTTTTTAACATTAAAGCATGGAGACATGTCACAGTAGACACACTAAATACAATGACATTACTAGACTTATGCATAAAAACTTTTGAAATGAATGCCACCAAATGTAGGATTACCAACGATACATTTTTTAAACATTACCAATGTAAACAAGGATTTTAAATACAGCGCATGACGTTAGTCTTTCCATCAAGAAAGCTGTCAATCAATAGAAATGTTTCCAAACCTCCTTTTTGCGAGTTTGAGCCGCTCTCTCTTTGTGTTGACATTAAGATCATGAAGTTGGATCTCTAAATTAAACAAAGCTGTAACGATGAAATGGAAACAGCCTGACCACTATATGTGTGTCCAAAGTCGCTCGTAATGCACGGCACGCAGACTGTATCGGCATTTTGAAATGTTTACCAAATCGTGCTCTTTCCATTCATCAATGTTATGATGATATCATGTGTCCTAAAAATCTTGCAGCAAAAATAATTGGGACCACGTTTTGTGGGGGTTCAGACGAGGACTAAAAACATGTCACTTAGAGCCTTCAAGAGAAAAAGGGGAAATTATGAAAGAATAAAATAAATGTTCCCTAATCAACATAATCTCTAAAGTAAGAATTTTAATCGCTGAAGCACCTGAGCTTGTGACCTCAATCAGCTGCAGAAAGAACGATATGCTCCAATAATACAGGAATTTTAAATAAAATCGTATGCTTCTCTTTGAGAAAACGTATCAATGGACATTCCTGTGTTGAAGACTCAGCCATCCATGACAGCTCTTAATCAGACAAAGAGGGAAAGACCATTTATCCAGCGCTGATCAACACGTGGCTGCAGAGGCTTTCACATGTTAGGACGACGTCATGTACACACACACACACACACACACACCACACGCACACACACACACACACGCACACACACACACACACACGCACACACACCTACACGCACACACACATACACACACACACACATACATACACGCACACACACCTACACGCACGGGGGGGGGTGCTAGTGGAGTATGAAGCCCTCTCTATCGCGAATGTCAACTGGGGGGTGCTAGTGGAGTATGAAGCCCTCTGTATCGCGAATGTCAACGGCGGGGGGGGGGGTGCTAGTGGAGTGCACGCGTCGCGTCTCAAACAAGCCTAGTTTGTTTACAAAATTGCGGCGCAACTTGGTGGACGGTACCCTGGAAAGAAATCTCTGCGTGAGAAATACAAGGTGTGGCGTGTGAGCGTGTGAATGGAGTGAAATGAGACTTGAGAGCTCTGACAACGTCATTGCATAACGTCTGTGCTGCAGCAGGAGTCTGTCTGGAGGTTTCTGTTTTTATTGTGAAAATGAGATAATCTATGTTTGATGGATGTGAAAGGTTATGTTGGACTGGGAATTTCATTATGGCATAGCTGGGCTAATTGCTAATGATGTAATGTTATAAAAACAAAACAATAACAATGTTTAGCGTGTAGTGAAACTTAATTCTTACACAAGAAAGGTAAAGTGGGTGATGCTTGTTTAGCACATTAGCCTAGATTAGCCATTATGTATTTGTCGTTTCATTTGCTGTACCCCATTTTAACCTTAACTTCTTTTTTTTATTTGAAGGCATAGTTTCATTTTACACGGTTCATAAGAAACCAAAAATAACAAATAAACAAATTAACATGACAAGCAAAGCCAACTGTGTTGTTTATGTCAGCGTAGCTTAGCCTAGCATCAGCTGAACTTCGAGGATTGAAAACTGTTGTTCACAAATCCATTGTTGAAGTCAAGGTGACTATTTCCACTTCCTATAATCAGTCTTTGATCTCTACCAAATCTTAAATCATGATTTATGATATAGTTTCTATTTTATTAGTGAAATGCTGGACTGCCTTTGCCCCCAAACTAGCAAAGAGTGCTGTTCTTCTTCTGCAAAACATCTCAAAACAGCAGCTGGGAGAAGGATGATGTCAGTATTGAAAACATGGGGGGGAAATCACAATCAGCCTTATTTTTATTTTTCAAGACAACCCCACCTTTGATTTTGTTTCAGGAAATGACATGATTTATGGAAAACGTGTTACTAATCTGTAGGCACTTTCACAGAAACAACACAGCTGACTTGAGAGTCGATCAATCATCTCCACAGAGGTTTGGCTCAGTAATTGTTCCAAGAAATCTGAGTTAATGTGGCTTTCATGTTTAAAAATTGCCCACTTTAAATCTAAAGCTGATGATTGTCCCATCTCGTGCCTGTTGGGTCATTCGTTCCCTTCACAGATTCACACAAACATCTTGAACATGTTACTGTACTGACGCTCAGTGGTACAGCCACCTTCATTCCCCTTTTTCTAGTTACCCCTCAACATGCTTCTCAAATTTGGGCATCACAGGAGATGTTCTCAACATGTTTACCCAGCTGAGAAGAGGCCTATTATGCTAGTTTTTAGGTTTCATATTTGTATTTTGTTCCACTAGATTCTACTGTGACATGTCTCCATGCTTTAAAGGGGACCTATTATGCAAAATCTACTTTTTCATGTCTTTGCCCTTGAAACAGGGCTGAAACAGAGGGGATTATGGGATGCTGCAATGATCTGTTTGGTATTTCGAGACAAACACTTCAGAGACATGTTTTGTATATATCTGAGACCTATAATATATTGATGAAAAACAGTATGATAGGGGACCTTTAATGTTCCTGCCATACTGCCTGGGCTGCAGCACCTCTTTTCACCCTCTGTCTCACACCAGTGAAATGTGGGGTTTTAGCCTTTGCAGACCATTTACATGCACACAAACATACACTCTACAGGAAAGGGGAAACCCCAAAAAGCACAATAGGGCCCCTTTAAAATTCAGAAGTGATACGACTGGTCTGTCATAGTCTTTAAGCTTATTCTTTTTGGAGGTTTCTGGCTTTATAAAACCATCCAAATATCATCATTGTCATTTTTATGTGTGACATCTCTGAGATTTCACTTTGAGATAAAAAATATGGTAAAACATGTCCTGACTTCCTTTCCTACCTTTACTTTGGTCATAAAACTAAAAGGTGATAAATGTTTCTTACACTGTCAGCACTCAACACAGTTCAAGGAAAACATCCCGCACTTATCTCAAGACAAGATTCAATTATCATTACTTGTGAGTGAGGCAATCAACAAATACAAAGAGTCCCAACTAATCTTGGACGGACACTTTTGGAGGAAGTTAATCTGAAACAACTTTCCCAAAGTGGTGAATGTGGAATAAATGACAAATATCGTGTGACTCAATGAGGCTAATGCATGCTCTTGAGATTGGTGTGTAAACATTAGATGTATTTTATCGGTGCAGCTGCAGGAGCGTCTGCTTTTCACTTCTTTTAGACAGTGATTCACCAAACCTCAGACATGAGGAGCTGCATAAGATGTTCTTTTGATGTTTTTAAGTGAAACATCTGCACATTACAACACATGGGGGAGAAAGAGACAGAGAAAGAAAGAAAGCCAGCAGACATGTGACTGGCTTTACTGGGCTGAATAAAGTGGGTTTAAAAGACACAAGAGGGGAATAAACCTTCCTTTGAAAACATCTCACGGTCAATTTCCCCCATTTTATCCTTACATTAGCCACAGGGCTGCCGGCCGCCTCTCATCTCTCTGTACGTCTTCATGAACCTTTCTCAGATCCCGGTGGATGTGCACTCAGATCAAAGTGTTTCAGGCCGGCTCACAGGGGGGTTTTATCATCGATGGAACAGATTGTCTCCATTTGAAAGTCTTTTATTGGGTTCAGGGGGTATAAAGCACTCACGGTGCACGTTTCTTGGTATATTACATTACGTCGAAGAGCGTTTTGACTGAAGTGCATGAGCTCTAAATGCATTTCTTGCTGCTTTTTGACATATTACTTCACTGAGCTGAATCTTGGAAGAACACATCGTCCATTACATGTCATTTGTTAGATGCTTTTATCCAAATCGACTTACAGTACTGTGGACAACCCCCACAGGAGCAATTTGGGGGGAAGTGTCTTGCCCAGGGACACAACGACATGCTGACTGCAATGGGACTCAAACTTGCTACTCCCTGATTCGAAGTCCATCACACCAGCCACTGAGCCACAGCCGTCCCTCAACTCTTTCAAAAATAACATTATTTTTAGCGATAAAAAGGTGAAACCACAATCGGAAAATGACAGCCGTGAAGTGAGCAGACCACCAAGAGAAACAGCGTCTGGTATCCACATCAGGATTTAGAAACATCTGTTTGTACGATTTATTTAGAGTCAATTCCAAAGAAAACAACCTCATTCATTTTGTTTGGTTGTTTTTCTTATCTGTTTTTTTAAATGTCTTATTTCATCTGTTTCCTTTGACTCCCCCGGACTAAGGCTTCATGCCGAATTGGTCTGAAATGTACAATTAAAATAAGGCTTTGATGAAAAAGAGACTGTCTCGGAGATTTGTTTTGATAGTATGATATTCAGCTAAATGTGTCCGTATAAGAGCACCAGAAACAAACTCCAGAAAAACACCTTATTTTCTCATCTTTTATTTGTTCTGTGTGTTTATGGTAATGAGAGCCATGTTTGTCTGTCCTCATGATCTCTAAATCAACCGACTTTGTGCAGACACCAGCAGGGGGAGTGGAAAGGGACTCTTATTGCAGACCTTTGATTGTGTTCATGCAATCCAACTTAAAGTCAGAGACAAACACGCCCCCTGCTGGGAGATCTGTGTGAAGACATTTTTAGTGATGAATTTACTTCATCAGTACATTACATGTCACTTGTTAGATGCTTTTATCCAAAGTGGCTTACATACTCAATACTGTGGACAATCCCCACAGGAGCAATTTGGGGTGAAGTGTCTCAGGGACACAACGACATGCTGACTGCAGTGGGGTTTGAACCTGTGCTCCCCTGATCCCAACACTAGACCACTAAGCCACACGCCTCCCTCATCAACAGCGTCTGCTTTGTTTCTGTTATTCTTAACATTGTATGTGACATTGGTTGATGTTCAATTTAATCAAACAATACAAAAACGTTAGTAAGCCAATGGTCATAAACCCCAGGTACAAGAATTAAGATTTTACACGTTGGAAAAAGTAGTTTTTTACATCCTTACTTTAGCTTTAGCTGCTGTAAAAGATAAGATCCGGATCACACATAATGGCTTTCAATTATATTGGATAAAATAATGTGAATATCTAAAGGGAATTCTGTGAAAATATCTGAAAACAGAGCAAAAATATGATACAAAAAGTACAAATGATTGTGATTTTTTTCAAAATAAATAAAGAACTCCTGTTCAAGATTCTCTCCATTAGTAAAAAAGAAAAAGGCTTCAGGGCAGCTTTATGATCAAAACGAGTTACAGGTAGTATTTCTTCCCGCTGAACACGTGTCTCCTCCTCCTCTGGTCCTCCTTCCTCCTCCTGCAGACCCTCAGAAGCTCAGCTCTGCCGGCTCGCTGGAGGCTGGTCGATGGGAACGTCCGGTCGGGGAAAGTCTCCTTCAGTTTGCTTGAGAAAAACTCCTCCAGACTGCGACCGGCCTGAGCCACCTCTGAGTCGGGCTGCACCGCAGAAAGAGAACATGTGAAGTATACAAGTAGTTTAACACGTTATGTATCCAGGGAAAGAAGATTTATAGACTAGTTTGCTCTCTCTCTCTCTTTGTTTACTTCCGTTACATAGAGAGGCGAAGTCCCTCCCTTTCCGGGGGAGCTCCATGGGACCTTATTTCGGAAAAAGTTATGCATTGAAGTCAATGGGGAGAGAAAGATTACCTTTCGATCCCGTTTGAATTGTGCCACGAATTACACATATGATGTTTGTCAATTTAAAAGATAATTTTGCAAAAAAAAGTCAAAATAAATAACACTTTTTTTGTGTGAAACCGCTCAATGAACTACATCTCCCGTCTCACGCACCACACACCCAGACGGCCGTCACGTTGGTACATTTCACTTCTTTCTTTCAGAATGAGGCGAAAA
>NW_011368843.1:13888-16483 GCF_000735185.1 Notothenia coriiceps | reverse complement strand
TCACTTCTTTCTTTCAGAATGAGGCGAAAAGTATTAAAAGAGGTGAAAATCACTCCAAGTCTGGGCATGTTGAGAGCTGTGCATACACACAAGGGGAGTTAGTCGGTTCCTAAGAGCCAGCATGCAGGACCGGGATTCTGGGATTTGTAGTCTTTCTAGTTGCGTATTTTTCATAGTCTTATATTTCAACAGTTTTACGACAAACTGTGACTTTTTTGACATGGAAATTATTTTTAAAGATTGACAAACATCATATGTGTAATTCGTGGCACAATTCAAATCTTTCTCTCTCCATTGACTTCAATACATAATTTTTCCGAAATAAGGTCCCATGGGTCGGAAGTAGATGGGCGGGACTTCGCCTCTCTATAGTGACATCAATATGCAACACATTGTACGTGATAGGCTAAGGGGCGGGACATCTCTGAGTGGTTGACCAATCACAACAGAGCAGACTGGGCTCTGGTTTCAGACAGAGGGTGTAAAGATGTGCCGCAGCACAGGCAATATGAGAAAAATAGAGAGCTTTTTGAACATTAAATCATGGAGACATGTCACAGTAGAGACACTACATACTAATATGAACCTGAAAATGAGCGTCCTCTTTAATGCAATGGCATTAAATAAAAAGTCATCGTGCAGACTTTGATTGCCTCCAAGAAAATCCATTAAATAGATGTTGAGATAGTCAGCTACATTTAAAACTCCATTAGCACTCGGATATTAAGTGCTAGTGACACTAAACGTCTTTTTAGTTCCTTATAACTTGATTTATGTCAAAGTACCCCATGGGGTTCCAGTACCCTCATTTCAGAAACTCTGGCTGATAGCTCTGAAATAATTAAATGACTGTAGAAATGAGATTAAATGCACTCACGTAATTGAACCTGGAGCAGTTCTTGAACATCAGCAGCACGTCGTCCACAAACTGCTCGGCGCTGAAGTAGTGTAGAGTGTTGCTCTTGTCCAGTTTCCTGCGGATCAGCGACAGGTCGATGGGCCTCCGGATGATCTGGTAGTAGTTTCTGGCCTGCAGCACATTACCAGACATTACAGCATTGTGAGAGAGACTGTTGTCATTTTAAATATGCTTGAATGAAAGGTAGAGTACAGTGAGACTGCAGGTTGTTTTAACCACTCACATAAGGACTAAAAACAATACAACCAATAAACCCCCCGGATAAAGTCAGGATAATCTTGAAGATGAAACTTAAAAGACAACACTGACTCAGACGATTTAAATATTAATGTATATAGATATATATTTGTTAATATGTTTAGATGTGAATCTGTTGTACTGACCAGCGTGCTGACAGGTTCATGAAACGGGGCGCTGAGTGTGTGACAGTACAACAGCAGAGTCAACTTCTCACACCTCTGCAGGAAACACACACACACGGTTACTAAAAAACATATTTTCAGTTGTACAAATGTATGTGGTGAGGGTCAGAGTGACTCCCCCCCTGCAGCTCACCCTCTGGTCCTGGGGGGAGAGGGTGTACGGAGCTCTGACTCCCCCACAGGAGGGCTGCTTCTCACAGGCGTAGCTCTCTTCAGGATCCTGCTCAGTTCTGCACAGCGAACACACCCAGTCCCCTCTGCAGGACACACGGGACACACACAGGACACACACAGGACACACAGGACACACAGGACACACAGGACACACACAGGACACACACGGGACACACACAGGACACACACGGGACACACACAGGACACACGGGACACACACAGGACACACACAGGACACACACAGGACACACAGGACACACACAGGACACACAGGACACACACAGGACACACACAGGACACTCATTACTTCATTAAGCATTAAAGGTCCCCTGTTATAGTGTTTCTCATCAATATATTATAGTTCTCAGATATATAGAAACATGTCTCTGAAGTGTTTGGCTCCAAACACCAAACAGATCATTGCAGCATTACCCATAATCCCCTCTGTTTCAGCCCTGTTTCCAAAGTGCTGATTATCTGTCTTTTACTTTAGATGAAAACAAGGAGCCCCTCCCCACGGGGAAGACATTTTCCGAAAGGACGGGATCGCTAAGTAGAAGCGAGTCACACATCGACCGGAAATGACCAAATAAGTCGGAGCAGCCAACCAAAGGATTTCTCTCAACAACGGTCCACTTTGTAAGAAATCCCAGACACTGAGCCGAAGAGGGAGAAGTAGAGGGGCCCATAAAGCGTATGAGGAGCCGTACGGAGCAATTCATCACCGCAGACTACAACATAAGAAACTGTTGCCGGTTGAAAAAGTTCGTGTATGGTTTCCGTCATCCCAAGGGGACACGAGTTGTTTATTTATAAGATTGAGGGTGGAAAGTACTTAACAGACACCAGTGCAGCTGGAAAGAAGGGTCACCCAAAACTCTCCTGGTACTACACTACTTACTTCCTGGCGATGCGAAGGGTGAACCAAAGTGAGGCAACGAACGACGCAAAGGATCGTTGGGCCGACCGACGGACGATACCATCGGGTACACCCGGTTTCGCGCGAAACCATTTCTGTGCGCCCGGTGTAATTGTAATGTATGACTACCAGGTGAGCCCCCCGGTGTTTTACAGCCGGCC
>NW_011368843.1:0-13843 GCF_000735185.1 Notothenia coriiceps | reverse complement strand
TATGACATGGTTACAAGTGGCCAAATCGTTATGACATCATAAAGTGGCCAAAATCTGATCATCTCATTTTCCAGAATCTCTTTTCATAGAGGGGACACATGTTTATGTAGAAGAGACATGAAAATGTGGATTTTGCATAAGAGGTGACCTTTAAAATACAAATATTAAATGTTCTTTCCTTTCTGAAATCAGGTGTTGTCTGTGTAACCAAAGCCTTATATTACTTATGGGATTGCATACTGCTTTTAGGTGACATATTCCTCGATTTCAATAAAGTGTGCTAGTTTTATTCATCTTTTCTCTTGAATTTTGCTAATGTTCCCTAACATTGATCTCACTCTTTAGATACCCGGCATATTGGTTTGTAGGAAATGCATCAATCATTTTAGGTTGAAGCCAACATTTTGGAATCATAATGTGCCATTGTAGACTGTGTTCAAAAATAACAATTAAAAAGTATATTTTGTTTTTTAAACACAATTGTTTGTCACAATATCAATGGAATATTTTCTTCAAAAAACAATAAGAGAGTTGGTAAAATTCATCCTAAACTTTGTCTACTTTTGAATTGTGTCTTTACTTTTTGGAAAATGAATTCCACTCAATATTAAAGGGGACCTATCATGCAAAATGCACTTTTGTACGTCTTTTATACATGAATTTGTGTCCCCGGTGTTCCAGGGAACTCACCAAGTTTCAGAAAATACAACCCTCTCTCTTTTCCTCCATCCCCAAATCTCTAAAAACAGGGCTGCAACGGAGTCAGCTCCAGCTCATGCAAAGAAAGAGCTGGAGTGAGGCAAAATGAGGCATGGCTAAAATGCATGATCTGTTTGGTATTTTGAAAATTAAAACTTATAAATATACCTTATATAGGTATGGCCCTACAATATATTATTCAAATATAGCATGATAGGTCCCCTTTAAAGTAAGGCAGAGTGATAGTGTAAAATGATTTAGGGGTGCAGGATTATTCACATCATGAAATCAATATCCTCAATACCGATATACTGTATAGTAACAAAAATAGTCAATCGGCCTAAGTCACAGAGTTGATTTTTTAGTAGATAATGGTTAAAATAGTGTTTTAGTACCAGGTCTAACAGCACTTACAGAGGGAAGCAGGTGAGTGGAGGTATGTGACAGATCAGGTGGAAGACTTTGGGGCAGCGGTCGCAGCAGAGCAGCTCTCCTCCGTTCAGACAAACACCGCAGAAGTCTTCGCTCTCCTCCACTCCTAAAGGTCCAGGTGTCTGCAGCGATGACACTTCCTCCTCTTCCTGCGAGCAACAAAGATCGTCCATTTGTACTTCTTCACATTTCACTTCTGCTTCTTCCTCCAGCTTCAGATCCGGCTCAGCTTCTTCTGCTTCGTCCTCCAGCTTCAGATCCGGCTCAGCTTCTGCTTCTTCCTCCAGCTTCAGATCCGGCTTAGCTTCTGCTTCGTCCTCCAGCTTCAGATCCGGTTCAGCTTCTGCTTCTTCCTCCAGCTTCAGATCCGGCTCAGCTTCTTCTGCTTCTTCCTCCAGCTTCAGATCCGGCTCAGCTTCTTCTGGTTCTTCTGGATCCAGTTCGATCACCAGGCAGTGCTCTAGATCTGGATCCAGATAAAATGTTTCTGACTCTGTTTTCACGTCCAGGTCCCATTCCTCAGATCCAGAGTCTAACAGGATGTACGGCTGATCCGGATTAGAGTCACAGTCAAAGCCGGAGTCCCTCTCTGGCTCTCTGGAGGGCGAGAGGTCGGGACAGTACGGCTCAGTCCAGGAGGGCTGAGAGGTTTCTGTTTGGATGAGATCGCACTGAAGAGTCTCTTCTTTTATCTCCAAAATGTTTTCCTCATGGTGTCTGAATCCATTCTGCAGACAGAGACACAAAGGGGCAGAGAGAAAGAGCTAATGTAAAATATATGACAAACTTCACTGAACCTGTTATATATTATGTTGAGCTGTATACTCTGTGTTTCAACAATTTGCAAACTGAAAGAAAATCAATAATTGTATTCAAGGTAGCGTTTTATCTGGTGGTCTTTAATGGTGTCCCCTTTTTGCACGCTTCAGTGCTGTGGTCGTATTCAAGGAGCCGTAATGAACTGACTTTCTATACATTTCTAAGCTGTTTTTGACAATACAGTGTTTAGATAATGGTCGCTTTCTCACATTTTATAACAAGATTTTTTTTAAGTTATCAGAGAAACAAGCTGAGTAAGGACACAGCCGAACAGCTTCGAAGAAACACTGATGACTGGGTTTAAACTGCTTTATTTAATGTAAGGACATCTTCAAGTCATTATTAAAAACTCACCTGTTCACCATGGCCTTTAACACCTAACCCATCACAGTCCCCCTGCTTCCACTCCTACTGCTATTTATTTAATTTTTTACTTTATTATTTGCCCCTTTTGTTTGTTTGTTTGTTTGTTTGTTTGTTTGTTTGTTCACCATGTAAAGCGGCCTTGGGTCCCTTAAGAGGCGCTATAGAAATGTAATCTATTACTATTACTATTATTATTATTAAACCATACTCCAGTGGCTTTGATTTCACAGCCGCGAACATCAGCCATCAAAATGAATTGTATTATGACCTCTTGAATGCTGGGCCTTTTGGGCCACACATTACATAGTCACTTTATCAAACGTTTTAAGATATCAGAGAAACAAGCTGAGCAAAACATTGGCAACAACCTGATTTGATTTCACAGCCGTGAACATCAGCCAACAAAATGAATTGTATTATGACTTCTTGAATATTGTGCTTTGAATTGAAAGCGCTGTGTGTAAACTAAAGTTCATCTCTGTACCTGTTGAGGACGATGTAAACAGGAAGTGTTATTGTGGAGCCCAGCTGGTGTTGGGCAGGGCAGACGCACCAGAGAGACGACCGGCTGCAGACAGGACAGGGACCGGACGTTCAGACGCTCCATTACGACAACAGGGATTCTGGAGTTACCCAGAATCCTTTGGGCCTCCGGTTGAATCCTGTGGAAAGACACCTTGGTCAGTAAATCTCGATTTTGGTCAGTGGTTTAACATTTGTTCATAAATCCTGAATTCTCATTTATCAATAAAGGAATTGTTGGACATAACTCCTTGGAGAAAGCATATTCCCCATGACATCAAACCATTTATTTAAATAAATGTGTTCCCATTGTTTTGAGGCGACTGCGTTCACTGTGTTGTCTTTCATTTTACCTTATTCCCTTCAATACAATCGCCACATCTTTCTCAGGTTTTAATTTGACACATGACGGAGAGAGTCTTGTATTTCCATTGCAGGACCGGTTTGACTGCTTTTCCATCTCACAAATTCCAGTACTGCAAAACTTTATGAAAAAGAAAAAAGAGAATACATGTCAACACTCCAAAAGGTGTATCCACATATCAATCACCCTCCTTAACTCTTATGAGTCAGCTGTAGTGATTACCTTCTCCTTAATCACGAAATCCTCCACTTTTACGTTTGCTTGTGTCTCTGTAACATGTTGGGCTTGGCGTGGCTTCTCTGCATTTCCTGCAGGGTTTGACCCGGTCTCAGGTGGACCGTCCTCCAGGTGTGCTCTGCTCTTCGTTACCCGGGGCAACAGAGTGACTCGCCTCTGGGGCAAGTTGCCATGGCGTCTGAGAGGCAGGTGAGCCATCTATCTCCAGGAGGATCACGCCTCGTGGGGTGAAGAACAAACCAAAAACACAGAAAGAAGCTGCTGTAAAATCTCCCGTGTGCTCAGTGTTTGACGGCAATATAAGAATCAATACAAGAATCAAAACAAACAGAGGAAGAAGTAACATTTAAAGATTACGGTAACTAACACTTCATTTACCTACAGGTATAATAAATGATAACATAAACAAAAAACAACATGTTTTACATACTGTAACTTCTCAGATCTGCAATGCTGACTCAAAACATCATTAAGAACTCACCTGTTCACCATGGCCTTTGACCCCTAACCAATCACACTGCTTCCACTCCTACTGCTATTTATTTATTTTACTCTATTATTTGCCTTACTTTGTTTGCTTGTTTGTTTGTTTTGTTGCCTGTCCTTAACTCTTAACTTGTAAAGCGGCCATGGGGCCCTTGAAAGGCGCTATATGAATTCAATCTATTATTGTAATTATCTTTTTCTTATAAAAAAGCATTTTATTATTGTTCATTGTCAACACACTTTATATGTTCAATGTTAGTGGTTTCTATTATTTAGTGTTTTAATTTTGTATTATTATTCTTAATTTTTCTTATTTATTCATTATTTTATTTATTTATTTATTAACCTTATCCTTATTGTTATTATATGTATTCTTATTTTTGTTATCCTTATTATTATTTATTTTCTAAGTGTACATTTTTGTATATTATTTATTTGCTTTTTATTTTATTCTTATTTTAAATAATATTCTTATCCTTATTCTTTTAATTGTTTCTTTATTTGTTTCCCTTATCCTTATGCTTATTTTAAGTCATATTTTAATTATTATTCCTATTATTATCTTATCTTAATCTTATTTTGTAAATAACAACACATCATTAACAAGTCCCAGTTATCCGTTAAGCTGCATCGTATACCTTACCTGCGTGTCAATGTGAGCTCCCTTCAGAAGGTGGAGGTGTGTGCAGGTGGAGGTGAGCTGAAGATTAAAAAGACGGAGCTGCTGTCCAGTATCAGGAAGGACAGCTGCGCTCTGATTGGTCGAGAGCTGATCCCACCTCGGCCTCCTGATACTTCCGAGAGTCGCTACTCATCATGTGATGCTATTATTCGCCTCTCATCGTCACCTGGGGAGTTCAAGTTTAAAGCATGGGGGAAAAACTGCAGCAAATGAGGCGTGGAGCATTAAGAGGAAGAACATCCGTCAGTGATTCATATAATAAGAGATTACTAACAGACCAATGACCGGCTGTAGAGTTCACTTTGAATAATATACTGTATGTAAATCCATTTCCCCTCGAACTGATGCTGTATCACGTGAAGATGCAATAAAGGAGCAAATAGGACTCATTTATGTTTCTATTTTCATGACCTCCTGTAATGTAGGCTTACTTTACTACATAACAAGTTATTTACTTAAAGGTCACCTATTATGCAAAATCCACTTCTTCATGTCTCTTCTACATCAACATGTGTCCCCTCTGTGGAAAGAGACTCTGAAAGTTTCAGGAAAAAAGATTCTCTCTCTTTTTGTCCTGATCCATTTCTATATAAACCTGTCTGAAAATGAGCTGATGAGATTTTGGCCACTATATGATGTCATAAAAAATGTTTGGCTTGTGTCACCATTTTTTTTTTATAAGTGTGTGGTTGTGTTCTAGTCCCTTTGCTCAGTGGCCCTGGAACCGCGTTGGTGTGAAAGGGGCATCAGAGGGGCGTGGGGAGTGGCTCCTTATTTTGATTTTAGGTAACAGACAGGGCTGAAACAGAGGGGATTATGGGATGCTGCAATGATCTGTTTGGTGTTTCAGACAAACACTTCAGAGACATGTTTTGTATACTGTATATCTGAGACCTATAATATATTGATGAAAAACAGTATAATAGGGGACCTTTAAGTTCAATTTGAAGGTATATGTGTACTTTCCTATTCTTGTGATGTTAAGCGACTACAGCTAACTTCATTACAATTACCTTATGACTTGTTACTGGGACTTATCCAGATAGTGAAGATTAACATGTAAATAAAGTGCAGGAAGTTGTTATACAGTATACTTAACCCCAAAACAATAACATTTGTGGCCTTGTGATCCTTACAAATGAGTCTCAAATAACAGAGCTCCAGTGTCAAGAAATAAACAGCATTGGTTGAAATATCATTTTAATATCAATTCAAAGTCTTCATAAATGATCCCTGACAGTGTTAATGTCCGTAGAGACATCATGCCTGATGATGCACAAAATGCAGCACGCCCTACTTGTTTTTAATCACAGCTGACCTGTTTTTTTTGCTGTAAATATAAAAAAGACACAAGTGCCATCCAGCTGTGGTTAGACTGGATTGACTGCATCTGTACTTAAACCATACAAATACTATGATTATAATTAGGAATATTTGAATCAGATATAGTGAAGGAGAAATAAATAAAGAATATCATAAAATAAATACGTAAGAAAAGTATGTAAGATACATTTATATTTGTCTATTTTTGAGTTAATGTGTTCCTTCATCACACCCTTTGGCGTCGCTGTGGGTTTCTCTGGACTCTGTTGCAAGGAGCCAAATCTCGCACAAAAGCGCGAGGTTTAGAAATCGCGTTCCTCTTTCAACTAGCCTCCAAGATGGTAGGTGCTATCATGAATCCCTGTGCTCTGAAATGTAGTTAAATCTATGCCCATCCTTGTTCATTCGTACTGCAAACTATCATCTAATGGCGGGTTACTGTACAGACATATACTACGAACATTTACTGTATGATTTGTCCCGTGATTTGTTAACATTATGGGGATTTGTGAGCGGTTTACTGTGTGAGAGCTGGGGCCTCGGATATAGCCATCAACTAGCACACACTGTCTGAACTCACATGTGTTGACCGCGTTATCAAAACCTCTACATTGATTATAAATGTGACTATCTAGGTTGCTGTTAAAAACGTTAAAGTGCTCGAGAGTTGTTGCTAACATCAATTTGTTTTCTTAACGTGCCAAGCTGTTACAATATGCTGGTTAAAGCTGTTGTATTAGCATTAGCTTCCTGAGATGCTATACAGCATGAAAGCAGACAGTCTTTAAACTGTGAGTTACAGCTTGTAATGCCACGTTGGAGTAACAAGAAAACAGTGTAACAGTATAGTTTCTAAGTGAATGGCCTGTTGATGTATCCATGTAAAGTAGGTTGTTGTTTGGCCAATGTAGCATGGCAGCTAGCTCCAAGACCACATCTGTACTCAACATGTATTCTAATCGATATTTAATCTTTATTTACAGCCCACCAAAGCGACCAAGACCCGGAAGCTCCGTGGACATGTCAGCCACGGACATGGTCGTATCGGTGAGTTTCAACTTGGCTTTTTTTAAGATGTCTTCGTAGATGTATAACTGTGTTTGAGACACATGGTCAACCTGTTTTTTTTTTTATACCAACCCCACAGGAAAACATAGGAAGCATCCTGGAGGTCGTGGTAATGCTGGTGGTATGCATCACCACAGGATCAACTTCGACAAATAGTAAGTTCTCCTTGACATGTTGCATGAAGGTTGTGTTGGATCAAAGTTTTTATATGGTAACATGTGCAAGATGTGTTGTGCTAAAAACACAATGTGAAAGACTGCGATCTTACATCGAGAGTTTTTCTTATTAGTAACATTATGGTTTTGTGTTAAGTTTAAATATGTCCAGTATAATCATATATACCCCAACAACTCATGTGTAACCAATATACTGAACATTTAGGCTGAGTGCACACTAACGTCGATTAATCTAGTGATGTTATGGCAATATTCAATACAATTGTCACATATTTTTACTAATTTCATTCTCCCCTGACTAGTATATAATAAGAATTTGCCCTCTAAACATTTTGTTTATAAATATTGAGGGCACTGCCGAGTTTCTGTCTAGGAGAGAATGGATTAAGAACATTGTTTTGTTGCTATTCAATTTGTTACTACTTTGTAAAGGTGATCTGCACTGCGCTCTGGATTGACCGTTGGTATTATTGTTGTAGAGACTCAGAGTCTCACCCTGACACTCATAATTGTCTTGGTGTGCTAGAGTTCTCTTAAAGTGAAGACTGGTCCTATTCACCGACTGGCTCTTTGTAGGCCAGTCACCCACATGGGCAGTTACAAACATTACTCACTAAATTACATTTCTGTCACCATTATGCCTAGTATCTTTCCTTTATTAACAATCAAGCCTAGAGAGATTGATAAGAAAAACACTTCCCTTAAATAACATTACTTGCCAAAATGTTAACTTCTAAAAAGCTTCCAAACAAAACCAAAGTTTTTTAAGCTTATGTCCACTTTCCATTTAGGTTACACAGCAGTTGACCTTTTCTCTCCTCCTCTGTTTCTCCTCAGCCATCCTGGGTACTTCGGTAAGGTCGGTATGAGACATTACCATCTGAAGAGAAACACCACCCACTGCCCCACCATCAACTTGGACAAGCTGTGGACTCTGGTGAGCGAGCAGACCAGGATCAACTACGGCAAGAAGCCCGACGGACCCGCTCCCATCATCGATGCTGTGCGCGCTGTAAGTACTGACCCACATCTTCATGAGCATAGTGCCAGAGCAGATGTTTTAGCTGACTCTGGCCTTCATGGTCTAATCTTTGGGTTCTTTAAGTATTGGCATGGGTGAAAGACAACTTGAGGTGTAGTTGTAATGGATGTAATTGTTACAACAGCTGTAGAAAAACACATTTGGTGGCAGATGGCTTACATATTGGAACCAATTCTCAATCAACTGGCCACAGTGTCTAGGAAGACTTCACAGTGTCTAGGAAGACTTCACAGTGCAGTTGCTAGATCTGATCATTGGTAACTGACTACATTTTAGTTGAAGTAGTGTCATTGGTGTATTTATGACACGCTTTATGGATGAAGACATCGTCAATAAGAAAGCTTTGCAGGTGTTGAAGTTTTGTAGTTCGGTCATTGTCACTGTTATCTGACATGTGGCTCCTGTATTAGCTTTGTTCAAAATGAAGCCATGATGAAAACAGCGATACCTGACACAAAGGGAAAGATGTGCTAAAGAAACTAAGTCTTACATTCACAAACTGTTTTCATTGATACTTTTATGACCAAACTATTATCATTGTTGGTATATTGCAGCCCATACTGTAGTTGTGTTTTAGGCTACGATAACCAGTGCTGTCTCCACAAAAACCAAACGATTAGAAAATGTGTTAAACTTAAGATGTTTTTTTCATTAGCACAACTGTTAATGTTTTGCGGCAGGACATTACATGTATGTTGTGATCGATGGTTGTCCAGTTAATGTCGGGAAGTCCTTATAAATTTTATTTCCACAACAACCAATTTGTAAGCGAAAACTCAAGCCGAGTACATTCCAATGTCATTTTTATCTAGTGGTGATTTGGCAATATTCAATTCAAATTGGCACATTTTACTAATTTCATGTTCCCCTGACTGGTGTACGTTTTCAAAAAAGTCTCTGGTTTTAAGAACATTGTTTTGTTGCAATTCAATTTGTTACTCATTCGTGAAGGTGATCGTTGGTAATGTTGTTGTAGAGACTCAGAGTCTCACCCTGACACTCGTGATTGTCTTGGTGTGCTAGAGTTCTCTTAAAGTGAAGACTGGTCCTATTCACCGACTGGCTCTTTGTAGGCCAGTCACCCACATGGGCAGTTACAAACATTACACACTAAATCTGACATTTGTCACCATAATATATATCCTTTTATTTAACCAGGTAAAAGTCTCATTGATCTTTTTCAAAATCGACCTGGCCAAGAGGGCAGCATGAACAATGTTACAACAAATGAACACAACACGATACAGGCAGACGAATACAGCGGTCGTGAAACACAAATGAAATGGCACATTAGCTAGTTATAAAACACAAAAGAAACCACAATTTAAAAACGACTAATGCCCTGTGTGCTGTTTTTCTGATGAGGAAATGGTTCATCATTTTGCCAGATATAATTGCCTTTGTGCTCATGGGATTATCTAGTTGTATTAATGTCTATATTCCTTTCTTACAGGGCTACTACAAAGTCCTGGGTAAGGGCAAGCTGCCCAAACAGCCCGTGATCGTGAAGGCAAAGTTCTTCAGCCGACGGGCCGAGGAGAAGATCAAGGCAGCTGGAGGAGCCTGTGTGCTGATGGCATAATGTTCCTGTCAGTGTGTTTTTGGAAAAATAAACTGTATAAAAAGAACACGTTAGTCATGTCTGATTTAAATTACTTGTGTTGTATTTTGAGCTTCTGTTCTTTGAAAATGACGGCAGCAGTTTCTGTGGCATGTTCTATTAAAGTGGTTATTTGATGATAGGTTCAATCATTATTACATTGGGATAAGTGCGTTTGTTGGCACCACTTGAGCTAGAGTCCACTGTAAATATGACTGTAGTTTAGCTGTTATGTATCAACGTATTCAGCACAGTTAATGTAAAGTATTATTCGCCAAAGAAATGCGCTTCTACTTCCTGGTTGTCTTTAAAGTTTTGCAGGATTGAAAATGAAATTATCACAGGACTCAAGGAAATAACAAAATCAATAAACTATTAAACTTTATAGAGTAAATGCTTATGGTATTTTATTTTCAAATGCAAAGAATTTACCTCAGGCAAACTTCAAGTTTAATATGTGTCCATTTACATGATTGCTTTCAGTGATGTATTCAAATCATTACCCTAAAATTGCAATACTACAGTAAAGAAGTACTCCATTACACGAAACAGGCATGAGTCTGTAACGATAATACAATATTAGCACAATGGCACAATACAGTACTGGTAAAATAGAAGCTGTCTTATAGGTCAGTTCTATCTATATGGCGCTGGGTCAGTGGTCAGAGCTGACTGTCAACAACCAGTGCGGTTGTGGGTACGAATCCTGAGACTGGTAGACAGTATCTCCAGTAAAATATGTCTGGCCAAACTCGTATTTTAACCCAAAAATAATGGGAAAGATATATGCTCTTCCAAATTAAGCATTATGCAATTTGTAAACCTATATTTTGCAAATGCATTCATATCGTCAAAAATTAAAAAGTATGAATGTTTTATCCATTGGTTCAAATCCCGAGCATGGCAGTACATTCAGACCCCACTGCCTCCCCCTTCCAACACTGTATCTGGAGACTGACTCCTCTGAAAAGTGGCATCAATTAAAAGTACTCAAGTAAAATACAAGTATTTGTTTATTTGTTACCACTTATTCAAACAAGTAAAGGTGAAACATCTCCACGTAACCTTACGTGCGGTGGGGGCGGGGCTTAACATGCAGGATTTCCTGTCCTGTCACTTGAAAACATCACGGCTGTGTGCGAGCTGAATTTCTCAAGCTAAATCAGCATAACGCGAGGAATACGAGCAGAATACTGAATCTAAAAAAACACAGTTTCCTCTTTATATGTTATGGACTTGTTGCTGAGTGCGTAAGGTAAACACGTTAATAATCCTTCCTAACCCGCCACTTGTTGACGCAGCGCCTAGAACCCTCACGTTGATGTCTCGTATGGAATGGAATCTTGGAATGGAACCGTAGGATGAAACGATGGAATGAAACGTGGAATTCTCTGAAGTTTCGTTGTTTGAGTTGATTCAGTGAAGCGAACGGTTGACTATTTGAAAGAGAAAGTAAGTAACTGATGAGAAAAAGAAACAAACATTCTGAGTGGGGGGCGGGACTTTGAGGTAATCTTCACGCATGCGCTGTGACCCAGATGCGTTCACTTGCAATTTATAATAACATGTGGAATTGTTGTGTTTTTGTTGTGTGACTGTTATACTTTTGTTATTTTGAACCACAGTTGTAAAAAAAAAAAAAGGGGATGTACCTTCATATCTTTCTTTACCAGTCCAAAACAAACCCCCCCAAAAGTAGCTGTAGTCTGTAGGCCTTTCTGAGTTGCTTAAAACTGTCTTTATCAAATTTGGGTAGCAAACATTTTTGTTATCATTTAATCTGCAAGTCACTGTTTTGTTTAAAAAATAATTATGATTGTCTGTAAAATGTCCATAGGGAAAATGTTCATCTCATGTGTAAGAGCCTGAGGGAAGGGGATGCCTTCACTATGCTTGTTGTATCTGGGAAATATTCAGCTTGATATCAAAGCATACTAATTAAAAGAGGTAAATACGTTTTGTCATGTTTGATTAAGACATGGTGGATTATAAAACTGTTACATATTTGTATTTGTTAACCCAGTAAGTAATCCCTACAGTTCTATATTAAATTGGTACAAAAGACAAGAATATCTGTAATAAAAACCCTCTTCTTAATGTGTGTACTGTAAGGAAAGATCTCTCTGTGCTTGTGCCTCCTCTCAGGTGAGGGGCACCTTTAGTGAACTCGATCTGTTCATGGAAAGCCACGCCTGGCTGGAGTCGTCCCTGCGGCGCTCTGCCAGTCTGGGTCTGGAGGTTCTGCAGCGAGCCTCCAGGAGAAGCGTCGACTGGAGCAGCGTGGAAGCTTCCCAGACCCCCACCACCACCACAGAGGAAGACACACAGATCCCTGTCAAGGTGTTTTATACTAACCCCACTATCAATTACATTAATGAGCTTGACTTCACGTGTTGTGCCTTAATTCTCATGCTCTTCTCCAGAGACCACGCTCAGAGCTCGATGATGTCTTTGCAATCATCGCAGACTTCATGGCCCAGACGACCCATCAGTGCAAGGTCAGGGATTGTTTAGACTGGATTTATATGCTTTCAGCCACAAGCACAGGGAGTGAAATGTGAATATTTTCTGTGCTGCAGAGGTTTTACGAGTCTGGCTCCTGCACTGAGCCCTCTGACACTGAGAGGAGCCATGTGTGCAGGTTTCACTCACGGCCAGCTGCTGGGATTAAAACTCCTGCACGGTCGGCTAGAAAACACGAAAGGGCACCACAGAACCAGGTAACAAGAATGTGATGCTGTTTCTCTTAGTCATATAAAGCTTTTATCTGTCAAAAGAGACTCAAAGGAATAAAACCTTGTAACAGTTACTACGGCTAATGTATTGGCAAACAGTTTCCCATAGCTGACTTGTCCATATTTTAGACTTAGTTTGGAGAGAGAGAAATGTTGGGATCCTTTAGTTTGTTAATGTTCAATGTTCTTAACCAGGTCAGTGTTAGCAGTTTGAACTTCCCTCGCTAATTTTCAGGTTAATATTTGTATTTTTTGCCTCTACTGTGACATGTCTCCAATGTGCTTTCATGTGTATTACATACTCAACAACCTATATAATACACTACAGGAAAGGGAAACATCCAAAAAGAGATTACAGGTCCTCTTTTAAAATTCAATGTCTTGTTTTGTTCAGGGTCGTGTCTCTGCAGTTGGTGGAGATTTCTTCATCGAGGTTTCCCCGGGGACGTACGCTGTCACTGCCTCCATGCCGGAGTCACAGCAGCAGACTCAGATGATCAGTGTCCGAGCCGGAGAGAGCGTCGACCTCACCTTTAACCTCTGACCCCTCTCCTTTAACCTCCAATACTAAAACTGACCAAATGCTCATTCTGTGTGTGTGGCTGTGTGTGTTTATTGCTTGCTTTTACACTGCATTAAGAGTTTACATTTTATATTGCATGAATTCTACAAAATGTTGTAGATGGAGAAGCCATATTTGTATTGCTATTGATTATTTTATTATGTAGTTTGTGTTTCAATATTCTACTTTTAAACATCATGTAAAGCTCTTTCCATATTTTTACTTGCACTTATTCCACATTAGTGTATACAAATAAAGTATTTTTTTAACCAATTTCTTGTTTGTTATCTTTATATACAGCTACATTAGGCGCTTTCACACCAAGTACTTTGTCGTACTTAATCAGAACTTTGTTCACACCTTAAGGCCCTGACACACCAAGCAGTCACCAGAGAACTCGCTGACGCCGACTGTTGCGTCGGCGAGTTCTCCTGCGTCTTGGCCATGTGTCGCACTGGAACACACCGCAAAGACTTCAGCCGAGCACGTACGAACTGCGCATGCGTGAGTGGCAATAACTCTCCTTACCAGCAGGCAGTGGTAGTGTGTATTTGTCATTCAAAACAGGCAACAACCGGAAAACAGAGAAGAAGAACAGACTGTGATATAAACAAACAACAAATAGCGTGTGCGTTCCATTTTCACTCTCGTCCATCGAAAACATGTTTCGTGCGGTACTGGAGCTATCAGCCATTGGAGTGTTGCTTGTGGAAGACATTCTCAAGCAACC
>NW_011368842.1:0-2700 GCF_000735185.1 Notothenia coriiceps | reverse complement strand
GAGCAAAAACAAATACTTAACAAGGCTAAAAGTAGTATTTTAAAAAGTAAATCAATATATAAAAGTATCGAGCTGGAAACGTTAACAAATTGTAAAGTAATAAAGTGTTAACTGCACATAATACGTTTATAAAGAAGTGGTATTGCACACACTTTTATATTGACAGGAACTGTTATTGCACACAAGTATTTGTTGATGTGGTCCTTTCATAAAAACATGACAAATTATTTTTTCTGCAGTTCTTACTTGGAGTTGGTGCAACTTCAGCTGAAATACTGTCATCTGAATTGCTTTCAGCGGAATCATTTTCATCTGGAATACTTTCAGGTGAATCGCTTTCAGCTGAATCACTTTCAGCTGGAATGCTTTCAGCTGAAATGCTTTCAGCTGAATCATTTTCATCTGGAATACTTTCAGCTGAAATACTTTCAGGTGAATCACTTTCAGCTGAATCACTTTCAGCTAAATCACTTTCAGGTGAGTCCTTTCTAGCTGGGGCCCCAGGAAGCAGCACCAGCAGCAGCAGAGCCACAGAGAGGAAAGCAGGGTTCATCATTCTGACGTCGGACTAAACCTTAGAAATAATTCAAATATCATTACAAATGCCAAGATTTTTCCCAAAAACAGAAACAACTTGTGTCAAACAGTCAAAACTATCTCTACTGTAACATACCTGTAGGAGTTCTCTGAATCTTTCTGAAGAAGCTCCTGCTTAGTCGTGATGGAGGGACTCCTGGTCAGTATCATTTATAGTTCTCTTCCACACCTCCCATTATACTGAAGCAACCAATCACCACCTATCAGGCTGATATCCAGCTGAGTCATTATACATTTCAAAATGTTCTCACAGCCACGAGACAATATGTAAAATCATGAACAATAGCCACATTCAGCGACAGTGACACGTCATCAGGAAATAAAAATCACTTCCTTGTTTGTTGAAAACAGTGATGTGTACGTGTGTGTGAACCAGTTTATGATCATTGCAGAAATGTATCATTAAGTCTCATTTAAGTATCACTGTAACTTCCTTCTCTGGTTTGATTTTCCCAGTTTGAATTCACATCTCGCTTCTAAATATTCACTTCCCATTGTTAGGATTGATATTAGGGTTGTAATTACCATGTATGCAAGTTGTGCCCGCCTGGCCAACATTTCTATAGCCTGTACTTTTAATTGCCTAAGCAGTATTACCTGTCTGGACAACACTTCACTAGCCTGTAATAGCCAAAACTTTGTTTCAAACTTCTATTATTTGTTCATTTCTTACCAAAGAGGTTGCTTTTGTGTGGAAGTTCCTCCACAATGATCAGTTCAGAATCAGAAACAGGTTTATTTTCAAGTAGTTTAACACCACACATACAAGGAATTTATAAATTTTTTGGAAAACTATAAACAGATTTAAATGTAGCAATATTTACATTGAATATGGATAAAGTATAGGTATACCCGTAAACATTTAATTTAATAAAATAAAATAATTGCAGCAACAATGTGCGTTGTGCAGAATTCTGAGGGTTGGAAAGGACTGACAGTATTAGGATGAACAAGATATTGTTAACATTGTGTGCATTAATGTAATGCATAGAGTCTGCATTGTGGCTGACGTCAAGTGTCAGTGGGGGGGCCGGGCCTTGTTGATGAGGCCGGTAGCGGAGGGGAAGAAACTGTTCAGGTGGCAAGAGGTTTTTTGCCCTTCCTATATGTTCACATATGGAAATAAAACACAAATAGAAATATAATGTCTTTGATAATTCGCTATAACTAAGTTCTAAATGTGTCCTCTGTTAAGATTTTGAATTAAGACCAGAATTGAATAAATTAATACATTATTTCTGATAAAAGTATGTGAAATTATATCTCTAGCAATATTTTAAACTCTACTTGTATCTTATCAGTTAATTAGTTACAACAATTCATTTAACTCTTCTCTGGTTCTGGCAGAAACAGTTCTTTCTGAAATGTGTTGGGACACTTGGATGTATCCCTTTTAGTATGATAATTAGCCTGTTATTATTAGCCAGACAGCATTGTGTGACTTGTTGAACTGGTTTACCTGCATGTGTGGGTGTAGGTATTCCTTTTATTATGATAAAAGACTAAGCCAGAAATGGCTGGAGTCCGTATGTATTGGGAGACAGACACACGGTACCCCCCTGTTTCTGATGTGGGGGCACGCTACAGATTCCAATATCTTTTGACATCATTGCTGTGGCGTTTGGATTCTTGGACCCCAAAGCAGAGACAGACACAAGTAAAGTTCAAGGTGTTTAATTAATAATACTAGGCCATGGCAGGTACTGTCGACAGGGAGCTGGTTGGCAGCAGAAAGGTTCAAAAACAAACAGAAGGAAAACGTTCCTGGCCAAAAACTCAATAAGTTGCACAAAAACTGCAAAGAGAAACAAAAACGATAGTTACGGCTGTAACTACGGTTCTATGAGTCCTGTATGACCGCCAGAGGCGGTGCTTTAGCACTGGATATGTCCATCGCACACATGCGCAGTTCGAGTACCTAATAACAAAAAAGTCACCTGTGACCCATGTGACGACGGCTACATAGGCCGGCGTCATTAGCGGATCGGCTCCCAGAATCTTCTAGCGGGCACACAAGAATTCTGAGTGACAGGATACTCTGGCGGTCATCCGGGACTCATAGAACCGTAGTTACAGCCGTAACTATCATTCTATTTCGTCCCT
>NW_011368841.1:0-4794 GCF_000735185.1 Notothenia coriiceps | reverse complement strand
ATGCTATACTGTTTAGCCTTTAATCAGTAAAATATATATATATTTTTTTGTTACCTGTGTCTTTCACCAGATCATAAAAGTGGAAATATACATTGTAACGTATAGCATCACTTATGCTTTACTGAACTTCCTGTTAATTGTTTAATATATTAGTATAGGTACTTCTGGTTGGATGCTTAATGCATTGTATTGACCTGCACCTGAACTCTGCTGCACAATGGAAATAAAGTTTAATTTAATTTAATAACATTGAATAAGAACATCATTTCCTTTTTCTAAAATACCTTAAACTTGTATATGAACATTATAATGTTTTATTCTGACCAACTGAAATAACCTTCAAGAAAAAGGAGTTTTCTCTTCATCAAGTTATTGGCCCTTGTGCAGAATTGGTGGTTTTTCATTTTGTGCTTTAAGTACAATTATGAATGCAGGACTTACAAACAATGTGGTGTTACTGAGATTACCCCAAAGATTGATTTTATTTATGGATATAGAAAACAATCCAAGGATAACATGGAAAGTGAGAATGCTTATTTCCAACATGGTTACTGATATTATCACATGGCGCGTATTCCAACAAAACATTTACAAAATCCTTAACACAATGACCAACACAAAGCAAATACAGCAATCCTACAACAAGATGAATTTCATAACCCTCTCCTCGTCTCTTCTAAAGCATTTAAAGAGAAGCATAACAAGCAATCATTTTAAAATACTATAATAAACACAGTAAGTTAAAAGAGTAAAGTACAATAAGATTACCCAGAACCTGCCCATTACACTGTTAACTATTACAAATGTGAAAGCCCATCCACTGCTGGAACATTTTACATTTCCTTTTTCATAAAGAATATATCCGTTTAAAGACCATGTTTTCATTCCTCTTTAATCCTCGACATTTATCTGACAGCTTCAGTATCTCTTCAATAGTCAGTTTCTGATAATTAGTACAAATACATTAAACAAATCCACTTTCATGTACACATTAAAGATACAACTTTGCTGATACAATTCACAAGCTGTACAGTATGTACATTACAAACAGGTGCAACATTAGACTGATAATCAAATTCAAACATCAATCATTTAACACTAAAATATATTATATTCTGAAAGGGAAGATCGTGCAGAATGAGTAGTTTTAAGTGGAATTAAGAATGCATGTATTTTACTTGTAACAGAGTTTTCCTACGTTGTGATATTACTTAAATGAATAAATATAAGTATGTTGTACACTCCTGCAAACTATTACATTTCCCCTTTCATAAAAAACAACTTTTAAACAACTCAGTGTGTCACTATAGTATTTGAGCCTCGCGGGAACCAGGCTTCAGTATCTGAAGTGTCAGGATGAGTTTAATGGATTTTCTGAACCAGGGGTAGAAAAAGGCATAGATGACCGGGTTCAAACACGAGTTAAAATGTGCCAACCAGATCTCAAAAGCTGCAGACGAAGCGTCGACGGAAGTGTCTTCGCCTGCCAGAGCGGGGAAATAATACGGACAGAAACAGAACAGAAACACAACAATAACAATACCGAGAGTCCGGGCTGCTTTCATCTCTTTTTTCTTCACGGTTACTGTCCCTGAACGCTGCGCTGTTACAGCTGCAATATGGGAACGCATGGCTCGAGCCTGAGACAAAGCCACTATAAACACCCTCGAATACAGAACTATGATGACAGTAATGGGTATGATGAAGGAGAAAACAAGGTCAATAACTCCTGCAATGTAGTTAATGACAACAAGGCACTCTCCCAAACAAGAGTTAGACCGGCCCGGCTTTTCTAGGTGATCGTACAAAAGCAGAGGTCTGTAGAAAACAGAGACAATCCAACACAGACACACCAGGATTTGTGCTCTCCGCTTTGTGACTTTGGTGCCGTAATGCATCGGGTCACAAATGGCTATATAGCGGTCAACAGATATGAGCACCATGTTTGCTACCGAAGCAGATGTGATGATGTAGTCGATAACGTAATACAGAGTGCACACGATGTCACCGAGAAACCAGCAGGCCTCGATGTAGATTATTTCAACGGGCATCAGCAGGAGGCCCACAAACAGGTCGGAGACAGCCAGGGAGAGGAGGAGGAGGTTGGTGGGGGTGTGGAGCTGCCTGGAGAGGAAGAATAGCATAAAGACAGATATTGTAATTATAAAGAACAACAATTGTATTAAGACTTGAAAAAGGCAAGAAGGCAAAGGAAAAAAGCAACTTTTCTGTCATTTCTAAGTTTGTTCACTCCTAAATGTTCACCACAATTCACCAGATCAAAACAATGTCATCTTAATGGTCAATATTTGTACAATTGATAACATAAAAGGTTGCCTGAAGTGTGAGATGGAGATGATGACCAGCAGGTTAAGAGCCACAGTGATCAGAGAGATGGATGAAAGCAGGACATAGATCAGCATGGCCTGAGTGTACGGATGTGTTGGTTTCTTGCAGGAGGAGTTGAGTTGTGGGTAGCAGAGTTCATCTCCATCTAGGCTCTCCATCCTCAGAGAGAGAGAGAGAGAGAGGAAGCTAAACCATAACCTGCAGAAATCTGTCAAGAACAGTCTGTCACGCAGCTCTTTTATTCCTCTCCTTCCTTTCCTCCTCCACGCAACAGCTTAAGTTTTCTTTTAGTTGGAGAGTATTGTCCCTCCTCCCTCCATCTTTCCATCATATATTTTTTCCACAGTGTATTATCGCATTGTTATCTCAAAGTATACAAGCTTTATTTGGTTATCAAAATGATATCTGTAGTGATAAATACCGGTACCCCTAAAATGAGTCTTCATCCGAGATGATCCTTTCTTGGCTTAGTGTTGGTTCGGAGTTGGTTGAACTTAAAAACGTACCTTAGCACCAGATTGCTTTTCCACTAACCAAAGTCTGAAAGGCGTGATGTCACTGTGTACGTTCATGCTTTTCCCAGCAAAACCAGCAGGAATTTCGCTCACAAAAAACAACAAAGGCTGACTGCTTCAAAGCAGTGCTTCAGTTGCTTTGATTCAATTGCAAGCACAACTTCTCCAACACTTTACTTCTCTGTATCATACTTGCCATGAACTTTTCTGGATATCTCACTCTTGGTGATGGCAGGAAATAAAAACGTTGGTCGTTTGACACATTTTTGGGGCCGAGAGCCTGTGCCGTTGCAGTGGAAATACTGGTTCAAACCTTTCCTGCGTCTACAAACTGGAACTGCCTCGATGAAAAAACACTATTGTACACCCTTTCCCGCTCAAATTAGATATGTTCTTGTACCGTGCTGAAGTTAACTTAGTTTGATTCAGAGTCGTTTCAATTTGCCAACTATTTAAGAACCAGTTTGCTTTTCCACCAACCAGAGCCTGAGAGGAGCCAAGTCCTGTTACGTCACTGTAACGTCGCTGCAATGCCAGCGTGAATATCCCTTACAATAAGAAGATAGATAGATAGAATCGGATGAACCCCTCTTTAATGGTCACACATGCAGAGCACACAGTGAAATGTGACCTCTGCATTTAACCCATCCTAGTACTAGGAGCCTAAATGCAGTCCACACTCCATATTTAGGTCTGTCCGGGCAATTGAACCAGCGACCCTATGGTTCACAGTCACTGCCGGACTAAGAATAGCAGACTACGCTGGAGCCTTGATTATGTTGCTATTAAACTTACAAAGCTATTAAATAGCAATAACAACTTTTTCAACTTTATACTGTTCTCCAGAGTGATGTGGCTAATAGTCCGGCTCTACTTTCCCCCGCCTCTGACGTATGCAGCTTTGGCATTGATCTTGAAGCCGGCTGGGTAGATTGTCGGTTCACGAGTCGAACCAGTTTTAAGTGCCAGGAGCCGGCTCTCTTGGTGGAAAAGCACTATGGGTGGACAAAGAATGGGATGTTGTAGTAGAGCCTTCCTTTTATAATGGTAGTTAATTAGAGCACTTCTCTTTCTTCCCTCATGTGATTATAAGTGGGCTTGCAGGTCTTTCTGTCCTGCTGCTGAGTTGAATTGCTTCCTGGACCACGTGGTTCACTGGCTTTGTGACCTGAGGCCTGGTTTAGGAAATCGTATCTGTGGCAGAAGGCGCCATCGCTTGGGAAAAAATCCGTCGAAGGTGAAGGGTCCTTCATTATTCTCTTCTAGATAGACATACTGTAGTTTGAGTGTTTAACCTTAGCTTTTTGAGGCTTTCTGCAGGTTCTTAGAAAGTCCTAAATCAAATAGTTTAACATGTAGGCCTGAATGGTCTTAAAATGTCTTTAATATGATTTAAAAGAAAAGAAAACACTATCAAATTAAATACTTTCTTATGCATATAAAAGGAGCCCATCACTAACTTGTTGACTATCATGCAACCCTTACAGCTGATTTAAGGTTTGGCTTTATTAAGACTACATTTTGCTTTCATTTGCTGCACATGGGGCAACATCATACATTGAATTGTGTATCACCGGAAAGAATCACCTTCTCAATGAGGCTTCAGGAAAACACATTTGAAGAAATATGGAAAAAGTGGAGAATTTACATATCCCAAAGACGACCATCCCTTGTTTGACTGTTTCTATACACCGATTGAATGTATATGTATAGATATGTATGTATGGTCACATGTATGTGTATTGAATGTATATATGTATGTTGATATGTATGCATGTACATGTATAGACATTTCCTATTTCAAACAACCCCTGTGTACTTTTTCGTTTTTATTTTACTTTGATTAATTTTGTTTGCTATTTCATTTGTCACTTTCGGGTCTCTATTTGAAAAACTGTACTTGTACTATAATGTGACCCCAAATAAATAA
>NW_011368840.1:0-1162 GCF_000735185.1 Notothenia coriiceps | reverse complement strand
AGGAAAACTTGCCAGCCTGTTTTCCGAATGCCAGGAAGGATTCTTGCCTATCTTCTGAAGGAAGTGACTCGGAAGACATGTGCTACCAAGCAAGCATCCTCGCGATTGAGAAACGGCCTCTCTCTCCTGACAGCCCGTCAGTATCTCATGCAGCTCACTGATCCAGTAATGATTGACCCGACAGTGAAGAATAAATATATGTGTAACTAGTTTAGCTTGTCCCAGAGGTAGATCAAATAGCTAAGTGTGTTAGGTCTAACTCTTAGTGTGTGTTTCGCTCTCCGGTCCGTCACAGCGGGCGGAGCTGCAGGATTTCTGCTTCACACACGTTGCATACCGCTATTTTATTGTCTTTTCCGGACACCTTAAAATACTACCGGACTGGTGAAGCCATTTTGGGGAGCTTGTTTTGCCGCGCACAGAGAAAAGTGTCATGTATTTGACGTCATGTTTAAGTATCTTTATAGAGAGCAGCACCGATCGAGTGAATATCGGCCGATAGCATCCCTACTTCCCAATAAACGTTGAGAACGACTGGAATAATGAAGTTGTTTCTCACCCCGAGGGCCAGATGGTTTCATGGTGCAGGACACAGATCTGATGCATCCGGCGGCCGCAGTCCAAACATTCAACCAGCCTGAAAACAGAGACACAAAAATATAAATAAATTCAACTTTAATCTCTGAAAAATGTGGTTTGATCTTCTTTCCCAGATGCTAATATTTGAGGTTTGGCGAGACGTTGACTTACAGTTCAGGGTCCAGTGTGTCGTTCTTCTTCTTCTCAAACTGTTCCTTGTTAATCGACCTGAAATCAATTAAGAGGGAGGATGAGAATATGTAGGATAACGAGGGGAGATTGACGATATACAACAAGAACAACTCAGGCTGCACAAGTAGTGTAAAGCTTCATTCATAACATTTGAATTCTACATTTTCAACATTCAAATTCAAAGTATATCTATTCATTCATTCTGCTTAAAGACGGTATTTCTGCACGGTTTAAGATAAGGTAAAATAATACGTATTTGACCATTTCCAATAACTCTAGCAGGGGTTCCCAAAGTGGGGGTTGCGAGATGATTACAAAATAAAAATGAAAAAAATAAAATAAAATTGATTTTTTTTATAATTTTTTTTTTTTAATTGTTATTAATAATAAC
>NW_011368839.1:0-3328 GCF_000735185.1 Notothenia coriiceps | reverse complement strand
CACTATAGAGGTGAGGAGGAGTCCCGTATCACACACACACACACACATATAACACACACACCACTACGCCTGCAAGGTACAGCCTGACAAGTGCTGATGCAGATATTAACTGAATTGTATACTTTTAGGATAAACTTTTTTTCAAAAGGGGTCCGGCAAGACAGTAACAAGAAAATCAAAATCACAATTCAACCACAGACAAGATGCACCGTAAACATTTCTGATGAGATGACTGTGACTGGATAATAATAGTAATTCATAAACCTCGCTTTAAACTAATGAACCTTCTTGAGGATAACACATATCTTTGATCTCACTGTCTCTGTTTCTTTCCTTCAGGACATATCTGCTCATGAAAGCAACATCCTGGGCTCCTTCTGCGACATGAACGTAAGATATTTAAGTTTATTGTTACACCTTAAACACTGTCAATCAACCGGCACCTACAGCAGGAAAAGACCCCTCAAAATACCCCTCTGCTATAAAAAACAGACTTCCTTTGTCATTTGATTTGAAACTCCCAACGCCATCACTATAAGCTGCTTCTGAAACCATTGTCTGCGTAACGCTTAAAGGGGGAATTCAGCAGGGGGGGTACCAGTGATGATGAACAACTAGATTTGGCCCTGGTGCATGCTGGGAAACGCTTTAAGAGACATTAGGGTTCCCAAACGGTGTCACATGACCGGCTGAGAAGACGTTTATTGGGACTTTTGCTCCTTTGACACTTTAGTTTTGATTTCTGTGTGAGGTCACCATGCTGGGGGGATTTATTTCATTAGGTTTGTTCAGGAGTAAGGGCAGATTAACAGGACACATGAATAAAGTGCTTCATCATCGGCTTTCAACAGTGAAGGGAAATACCTTTAATGCTAGTAACACCGGTTTTAACTGAGTCACTTCCTGTCATTTGTTTTAAGAAATATCTGAAAATCATCCCGACTCAGCAGCAGTTTGTGGACAGGGAGACAAGATCATATCTCGAAACAATATTTGCGTTAAATAAACTCAAAAATAATAACTGTATATTCCAATTTAAAGCAGCTGCATGTGAACAACGTCATTTTTGACATTTTTATAAACTACTCTATTGGGAGTTTTTCAATAAACACACTCAAAATGTAGGTGAGGTCACAATGAATTGTACAAAGTCTCCCATGGATAAACGTGGATGGTAAAGGTGCAGGAACACAGAGTATAGTAGCAAGGATAGATGCTATCCAATCGGAAACTGTTGGTATCTGTAAATGCTACTAGCTATACAAACTGTAGTCAATGTAAACATGCCATATGATGTCCTCTTTGTTTTTCTGTCATGTTTGTATTCATGTTGGAACCTACTTGCAGCAGGTCACCATTGAAAAAGAGGTCAATGGGTTTTCACCTGAATAAATAAAGGAATTGAATTGAATAGTGGTTTGAAGTAGGGCTGCTCGATTATGGCAAAAATCATAATCTCGATTATTTGGGTCAATAATTGATATCACGATTATTAAAAACGATTATCCATTTACTTGTGAAAAATGTGAACAGTGTGTTTTTAACAGTTGATTACCCTGAACTTTAAGTATAATTCAACTGAAAAACCAATAAAAATAATAATTAAAAAAAAAAAAAAAAAAAATCGTTTTATTTCGATTATGTTGTTTTCATAATCGTTGCACGCCAAAATCGTAATTGCGATTAAAATACAATTAATTGAGCAGCTCTAGTTTGTAGTATGGTTTGTTTACTTTCTACATAACTTATCATTCGAATCCAGTATCATTTGTGTTCAGCGATGAATAGTAAGTTCAATATCTTCCTTAATGCATCATTTTGATCTCAATGTAAAAAAAAAGAAAAGATTACATTTAAAAAAAATGTTACTAAGAAAAGTAACGTGATTACTTAATTTGTTGGTTAATATTGTTCTATACTAGACAATAAGTTACTGTTGCTATGCATGTTCCTGTCTGGGGACTTTTTCTAACTTTCTAACTGACACATTTATTTCGTTAGCTGTTGATGTTTTGTTCTTGGGCTTTGGATAAATACTATTTAAATACTACGGGCACGCTGGAAAGCAGGAAAACCGGCTTACATAAGAGCAGAAAAAAATCAATGTTTAATCCGATCTAAACATTAACAAGAGACACAACCGTTGAGTTTCTCTTACTACAACCTCCTATACTCAAAGCTTGACAGACCCACCGCGCCCAGCTGAAGATGCAATAATCAGTCAAATGTTGCTACATATCTCACGGTATATTTTTACACCACTGACTCAAACTTTAGTGTTTTCTGCTGTAGTTAATATTGTGTCCTGACCTCAGAGGGTATCTCAGATCTGACCTCAGACACATGATCCCCAGCGGCTCACTCTCTAAATATAAACGTTTTGTTTCGTGAGGTTTCACGTTGCTGCGTTCGCTTTGTTGTTAGGGGCCATCTGGATTCATTTTATCCCGTGGAATCAGATTTCTTTTGTTTATTAATATTGTTGGACTAAAAGGCTCCAGATGGGATGTTCTATGAAAAGGGGAGCAGCTTCACAATAAAACAACGACAGTCTGACATGTTTCTGTCCATCAGTTACTGTGCATCGAAAGTCTAATTTGATTTGGGTGTGGACCAACGTCAAATCAGCAGTGGAGAAAAAATACTCAAATCTTTTACTTAAATCAAAGTAACAATACTGCAATACAGATATACTCTTTTCATTTTCAGTCCAACAGAGGACAGGCGAGCAACATGCCAATATGCATGTTTATTAACAACTAGTTGATGGTGAATATATGTACCTTAATATAAAGTGTTCCCAACATTTAATGTAGTTTAGTGACAGGAAATCCTTTGCGTTGTGACTTACTTGGCACCCTGTTGATGGCTTTGAGAGGCCGCAGCGCCCTCACTGTCCTGATGGCGGTGAAGTTCAGGTTCTGAAGGTCCAGCGAGTACTCGATCATCCTGGAAATGCAAAAAAAAACATGCAGAAAAACTTGTTAACAAACCTTCCAGGAATTTAATAAAAACTTGAATGCAACAAACTGAGGAACACTGGATACTAATCTGCACAATGAGTGAACACAAGAGAAACTAACAAAGCATAACCAGGTGAACATAATCATTCGACCACTCCTCATGGAGAGTCCGACATTCTGCATCCACCTTTCTGTTTTTAATACTCGCCATATTAAGTTCGCTGCTATCAATGACAGTGACACTGACGGGCTCGCTTAAGATTGAAGACGTGACGTGACATATACCACGTGATGACACGTTACGCTCGTGTTCTGTTCAAGAAATAATTGTTTAATTCTATTGCGGTCTAGATTTCTTTTTTTTT
>NW_011368838.1:0-1410 GCF_000735185.1 Notothenia coriiceps | reverse complement strand
TGTGTGTGTGTGTGTGTGTGTGTGTGTGTGTGTGTGTGTGTGTGTGTGTGTGTGTGTGTGTGTGTGTGTGTGTGTAACATTCACACTGCTGGGAGAATGAACCCATCAAACCCTTCAGCGACTTCCTGATTAAACTTTCGCTCGTTAAACAAACACTTATCAAAGTACATCAAATAATATCAACTCCCAAGCCCGTTAATTAATTCACGATAGCCACTTTTAAAAAAAATTAAAGTCCAAAAGTAAGCTTAAGATTTTTCCTAACTCCATTTTTCTTTTATGAAATATGTTTGTATTTTGTTATACATTTTTTTTTAGACGTGGAAGCAAAAGTACTGGCTTTTTATTTGAATTATAAGTTCAATAAAATATGTGCTAGATCTTTAAAATGTAGATATTTTTCCGGATAAATGTTTAATAAAAACTAGCTTGAAAAGTCTGTAGTTCAACGCAAAGGGGAAACAAAGTAACATTGTTATGGACTAATCTTAAGATGTGTTCTCCATTTAAAAAAGCTCTCTTGGCTCAAATTCAAGAACTTCACTACCTCGCATACTAAGAAACGTGCATGCCTCTTTTTTACAAACATCCTGACACAGAACTTCCTCTCTGAGGTGTTCAATGGTTACAATAGTTAATATATTAGCTATATAGACAGCTCCAGTGTCCTGTCCTCATCTTCTCTCCTCCTCCCCCCTCAGGTAAGATCGACATGGTGAAGTCTAAGTGGGGTCTGGCTCTGGCTGCTGTGGTCACCGTGCTCAGCTCTCTGCTCATGTCGGTGGGACTCTGCACGCTGTTTGGACTCACACCCACGCTCAATGGAGGGTAGGAATGCTGCTTCTGTTTTTAACATCTGTCTGTCAAACAGTATACCTTGAGAGAAGGACAGGAACAGAGATGAATGCTGAGAGTTTGAGGGTATCTTTTGCCCTTACAAAACAGTTAGTTTCAACTAAGTATCCGAGGCATCAACACATGAGTCTGACAATTATGGATTCGGAAGAAAAAATGCGTAATTAATCTCTGATCGGAAATCTAATTTTCACTGTGTTGTTATATTTACATTAATAACAATAATAATAGATTCAATGGAGGTGTGTGGCGCAGTGGACTAGTGCGTTGGTGTTCGGATCAGGGGGCACAGGTTCAAACCCCACTGCAGTCAGCATGTCGTTGTGTCCCTGAGACACTTCACACCAAATTGCTCCTGTGGGGATTGCCCACAGTGTTGAGTATGAAAGTCACTTTGGATAAAAGCGTCTAACATGTAATGTAATTTGTATAGCGCCTTTCAAGGGAACCAAGGCCGCTTTTACATGGTGAACAAACAAACAAACAAAGAAAAGGGCCAAATAATAAAGTAAAAAAACAAAACATTACACACAAAGGCCTGAAAATAACAGGACC
>NW_011368837.1:6486-7685 GCF_000735185.1 Notothenia coriiceps | reverse complement strand
CTTCATAGAAATGTTTTTTATATATTTGTATATATCCGAGACCGATGCTATTGCCTAAAAATAGCATGATAGGTGACCTTTAAATAATGACATATGGATGCATGAGGGACTTCAGTGGAACTATTTCAGGAGTTTTTAAATCATATTAAGCAGAAAAAGCAGAAAAAATACTGTTATATAAAATGATATATTATAAACTTAATCATTGAAATATTTCAGTTGACATTAAATCAGATTATACAGAAAAAACGATTTAGTCAGTAATTAGTTTGACGCCACAGTTTGTCATGTATTTTCTGCACATTGTTTAAGTAACTGAGGTGTTTTTTACCCAGACATTACATTATTAATAAGACTTTCACACTGACACACACCAGGGTCACATAACAGTTAGCCGCCTGTCTTTGAAATTTAAATGATACTATTTAGTTTAGTCTGAAATAATAATCAGTAGGTAAAGACAGTTCATGGTTTTTAATTTAAATACTTCTCAGATTCATACAGGTTGTATTTAACACAGACCGTGACCTTTTCGTTGCCCAGAGACTCTCCAAACATCAAACCTTTAATAGTTATACAAACGTTCAGAAAGTCATGAAATCGTCTGTAAGAGTTCTGCATTTAAGAATAAAGAGTTTCCACTATATGCTGATGGGTCAAAGGTTATTATATATTATCATCAGTTTCCATGTGTAGTGCACGTATTCTCTTTGCTGTGAACTTTCCATCATATGAGTACTTCTGCACTTGCTGCTGTTTCCTATACATTCAACACGGCACCTTGTTCAAACTTTGATTGTATTTTCTGTATTGTTTGCTCTTGACCTTCCTCTTATTGAGAGCCGCAAACACAAAATCTAATCCCTTTATAAATGAGAATGGGCCTGGCGACTGGATTCAGTTAATAATAGATATATAGACATGACTACAGATGGTTTGACGTCATTGAAAGGACGCCGTTATGTTTGTAAGTCATGTATCGCTCAAATGAATACCAGTGAAAACATGTTTGGATTGAAGTGAATTGAGAGGTGTGTGTGTGGTGTGTGGTGTGTGTGTGTGTGTGTGTGTGTGTGTGTGTGTGTGTGTGTGTGTGTGTGTGTGTGTGTGAGAATCAGAGTCATTGTCCATTCTCTCTTTCAGCACCTATAGGCGACAAATACGGAGGGCAAAAGTTTGTAGCATATTGAGAAGAGTTT
>NW_011368837.1:6055-6454 GCF_000735185.1 Notothenia coriiceps | reverse complement strand
ATCTCCATAGTATAATTCATAAAAAGCTTGGGGGTAACAGAATACATTTAAGGGGATCATTAGGATAAAATAAAATGTATCTGTATTACATGACATGTTACTTGTTAGACGCTTTTAACCAAAGCGACCTACGTACTCAATGGACAATAAACATGCATATGTTACCTTAAAAAAGGGGGAATCAGATTACTGTTATATTGGTGTCTGGTTGGTTAACTGGCTGGCTCTGCTGTGATTGCTTGAAGATGTCCCGCCTCTTAGGCCCCGTCCACACGGAGACGATATCAGTTGAATCCACTAACGTTCCCTATCGTAGAGACCAGGGGTGCCCACACTTTTTCAGCTTGGGAGCTACTTTTAAAATGACCAAGCCCAAATAATCTACCTACAGGGGCGCCC
>NW_011368837.1:1285-6027 GCF_000735185.1 Notothenia coriiceps | reverse complement strand
GGGGGGGGGAATAAACTGTGACGCGCTTACACTAATTGCGCCGCATAAGCGCATAATAGTGGACCGCATTTGCGCTTCAGATGAGGAGCTGAGGCCCCCTCATAACTGAATGAACCCGTATGGCACAATGCAGCTCAGTACATTTCTGGTTATACCCTTTCTTTAGTAGAATTGTATAAATTGGCTAACTGTTAGAAAATATGAGATCTCAGACTGGCTTACCTGTACGTCAATCAAGTGGCAAATACCAGAGTAAGGATGGATGAAAAATGTACGTATTGGTCACACCTGGTATAGACGGTTCGTCCACACGAGGCCGACATGGAGCCGCGGATTCGGATACAAGTGGGTAGGTCTGGAGACGACACGCTTGCGGCTCCGTGTGTACGCCCTATACGATAATTTCCTGAGAACTATGACGCCATAGCCCCGCCTCTCCCCACCTCTCCTGCTCATCCCCGCGTCATCGCTGATGCGTTTCGCCAACAACAATGGCGGATCACAGGGCTGCGTTCGTGCTCCAGACGCTACTGACCATGCTACAGATGTTTGTGCAAAATCTACAGCTCCTCTACCTCAACCATCAGCAACAATAATAATATCATATAATAATAATCGTCATCGGTCTTCTTCGTTGCTTTTGGTGTATTTTGTGGCGGAAGTAGAGCGCCACGTACAGGCCCGGCATATGTACTACACCGTGGCGAGCGGTCTCGTGTGGACGGACACGTTTCTTGAGTGGACGGAAGACTTTTTTGAAAACTACTTTGGTTCATTTTCGTCTCCGTGTTTTATTAGCCAATACAACGAGTGTTACAAAGTGATGTCACTATGTTCAGGAAGTAAACAAAGGGAGGTGTTTCAGGCATTGCTGGTGGGACCAAGTACCATTTACATGTACAAAAAGGAAGGGAAAACCCCCAAAAATGATGCAAAATACATGCACCTTGGCTCACGTCCCCTCCCTACAGGGACACCACGGCGAATATAAACCACGTATAACACACTTGTGGTTGTAAAGGAGCACATCCACCTCAGTGCGGCCCTGTGTTGGTTATCTGGTGTCTCAGGCTCCAAAACAAACAAACAACTTCCTCCTGGTTCATCCTAAACTGTGAGCTTTGACTGTTGGCTGGTTAAAATGAATAATTACCAAAGTGTGATGAGGTAATCTGCAATTAATCTCCCTCCTGATTGAGAAAGAATGACACCGCTTGGAGGAGCATCTGTAGTTTAAACGTATAGCCTTAAATTAATCCAGGGCTTTAATCTAAACTAAACTGTGGAAGTGCTGCTCTTGTCTGGGAGGGGGGACATTAGCATAATCCCAGCATTGTCCCGGCCATTGTTTAGCAGCATTAGCCTCTTGTTGAGGTGAGTTGGTAATGACTCGCCCCTCCCCTGCTCTCGGGCAGATGGAGGCCCCTCTCAGGCGTGAAGGAGTGTAAAGACGGGCTTCAGGACGGTTAATGGCCGCCTCCTTTCAGACGAGGGCTGCTCAAGGTCTGCAGCTTTCACACCGGCTCACAATGTGTTCACACGCAGATGCAGGGAGGTCTGCACCTGTTGTGCTGCTGAGGGGATAAAAATACCCAGAATCCTTTATGGTGGAGGTAAAGGAGCAGGCTGGTGGTTTTTACATGTTGTGGTTTGCTTCAAAATCACTCTACATGACAGTGGGCGTTCAGCGAATGTGTTTCAGAGGTCTCCCATGTTTTTATTCAGCTTTTATCTCCCTTTTGTTTCATTGAGAATATATTATCTGACTCATGTTGTGTTATCCATTAACATCACATTATCCTCATGAGGGAAGCAGCACTAATCAATGCATTAGAGGGTCAGTTAATCCAAACAAAAACAAGAACCTGTTGTCTTTGTTCCCGCTGGAGTGGTTCATCTTCAAGTTGTATTATTGTACACACAGTGGCTACAGTGAAGTTATGGCAGTGGACATCTGTGCTCCTCCAACAATGCAACATATTACAAATACAAATAGAGATTAGGAAAGCCTTGACAAAAAGGGAAGGGAGTTATCCTTTGGTTTTATTGAGCTAGTGGTTTATTTATATTTCTTTTTTACTCAGGCTTTATTCTTTTAGTTAGTTTGGCAGTTTGTTGAATTCTGATGTTTTTGAGAGTTGTTATGAATCACAAAGTTGTGTGTTACTGACGGAGATCTGGAGGTCGAATGGGATTTCTTTGAGCAGCACGGAGTAAATGTCCCTTACATTTAGCTGGAGCAAGATATCTCCCAACGTGGATAACGATAACAATACCCATGGATATTTCTCTACAACTAAAGAAAGAGAGTTTCCTGTAGTTGAGGGTGACTCAGTGTGTGTGTAGTTTTGTGATTGTTGATATTTATGTTGTTCTTATTCTTCTCATTTCTACTCTTTCATGTTAGTTTTAAGAGTTGTTATGAATCACAAAGTCGTGTTTTACTGACGAGGATCTGGAGGTTGTATGTGATTTCTTTTGAGCGCACCAAATGTCTAAATCCCTTATTGAAGAAGATTCTACTTATTGTCATCACGTAGTACAGGCACTATGTAACAAAACGGTTTCTCTGCATTTGACCCATCCTAGTGTTAGGAGCAGTGGCCTGCCATTGTGTACGGCGCCCGGGAGGCAGTGTAGGGAACGGTGCCTTGCTCACGGACACCTCGGTAGCACTTGGTCCCTATGGAATTCGCCGCCACCGCCACCACTATTATATTTAGCTGGAGAAAGATATCTCCCAACCTGATAATAAAACCCATGGTTATATAACTAGAGAGAAGAGAAAGACCGTTTCCTGTGGTTGTAGGTCTGCTCAGTCTGCTCAGTCTGCTCAGTCTGTGTGTAGTTTTGTGTAGTTGTGTGTAGTTGTGACGGTGTTGGTACCTGAAGTGAGTGATCTGGTTCTCCAGCAGAGCCATGAGGCGACTCCTGACGGCCTCAAACTGATCCTTCTCCTCCAGCGTCACCGTGCCCATCCCGTCAGGCCTGAGAGGAACAGGAGAGCAGTCACTTTAGAGAGAAGAGCCCACGCTCCATCACAACCCACCAAACAAAGCGTTTCAAAGAGTTAACTACTGCTGGGAACATACTGAATGTCCTCTTCCAATCTGAGAGCAACATCATAACAAAGGTATCCCAACTGTAGCTGTGAACATGACAGGATGTGTGATTACCTAGAAGAGCATCAGGACTGTTTGAGGCATATGATAGCTATGTGATTAACATGATGATTCAGCCTCTATGGAGAGAGACATATGACAAGCATGATCATTTCTGACGTGGAGCTAATCTGAAGTAAACATTGAATACTGCTTTCTATTCCTCCATCTTGTGACTGTGTAACTCCCTCTCTTGGATATCAGCATGTGAAGGACACTGTTCAGGAACTAGTTGATGCTCTGTATGTGATGACTACTTCCATTCCTGAGAGGATCACAGATACATGGATCCTGAGATTGAACCTCAAGCCGGGGACGAGTGAGATTTTTCTAACAACTACCACCAATGTGGCATGATTTAAAAAATAACCAGGCCCTTCGACTGCTAGTAGCATCTAATGTGACGTCGCCAATCCCAAACACTTTTGAAATGGGTTGGGGGGGAGTCAGCGCAGGAATCTCCATTTGTTTGTCTCAAAGAAAGAAGAAAATCTAACAGAATGTGTTGAAAATCTTTCAGGCTTGTTTTTCTGTCTGTGGCTTTTCTTCCTCAACTTGCTTATTTTTATGAAAAACTAAAAGAGAAAGCGGCCAAACTCTCCACGCTGACCTCAGAGTCAACCAATCAAACGCAGAGCTGCTCCTCTTCCTCCCCGGCCGGCGGGAGGAGGGGTCGACAAAGAGAAAAACTGTTAGTTGAGCGCTTCATTAATGTCTGTAAAGCTTTCATTCCCTGCGTCTGAATAGGCACTCTGGCAAAAAAGGGGAAAAAATGCAATCAGTACCCAGAGCGACCAGCCTTGACTTCCCCGGCTTTGTGTTGCCGGCTGAAAGAGAAAAGCAGCCTCTCCAAACGGCACTCGCAGCGCCGGAGGGAGGCAGCGAGGAGGTTGTCTGTTAATGAGTTGTTCTTATGAAAGCCTCCGCCGCGCTGAAGCCCCTGACCACCGAACCTCGAGTGCCAACAACTGAGATCCTGACTCTCCAAAGTCGAAAAAAAAACGTGACGAGAAAGGAGAAGCAGCGGTGGAGAGAGAGAGAGAGAGAGAGAGAGAGAGAGAGAGGACTCAAGCAACCTCGTTTGATTATCAGGGTTTGATTTCAGCGGGAAGGAGAGTTATAACAAGGCTAGTAAAGGAAGGGAGCAAATACATGATGCCGTGTAATAAAAACAAACATGTAGTCGTGTGTATCCAAGATATAAGAAATCCTTTAAACAAATTGTATTAAATATTCAATAACTTCTAATGTAATAAAGTAGAACAGAATATAAAGTATGGTTAATCATTTTAAATATCAACATATTAAATGTTGTGTAAAAATAAAATACAGTAACTGTAAATAAACTATTAAAGGAGTAAAGAAAATGACTTTAAATTTAATTAATAATGTTAAATATATATTCAAAAAATACGTTTCCATGTTTTAAATAAAATAATGTAAAATAAATTAAAACAAAGTCTCTTAAATAAGATCATCTCATTAAATGTAATACAAAAAAACATGCACAAAAACTGTTATGCATATTAAAAAAATGTAATTCCTTTTTTCAGGTTGTCTGTAGGGAATATGTCTTCAGCA
>NW_011368837.1:0-1232 GCF_000735185.1 Notothenia coriiceps | reverse complement strand
CAGGAAGACAACAGGAAGTGCTCTGTATACAGAGGGAACATCAGCCTCTCTTCAGCTCCATTTGTTCTGTAATGAGAGGCAGCTTTCCCCGAACAACAGCACTTGTTAGCACAACTTTAAACCCTGTTGTCCCCCCCTCCTCACAGACCCTCCACTTCCCACAACCCCTACTTAACAAGCACCAGTTAATCCTGAGGGAGCGTGAGGAAGGGGAGCTGGAGGAGTGAGATCACTCAGGGAGGAAAACCAGGACTCACTGTGTTCCTGTGGGGAGAAATGAAGAGGGAGGGATGGAGGGATGGACATGTATGAATGAAGGGACGAGGGGATGGATGTAAAGACGGATGGATGTAAAGATGGATGGATGTAAAGATGGATGGATGTAAAGATGGATGGATGTAATGATCAGGGCTCGACAGTAACGGTTGCCAGGTTGCCATTGGCAACCATTCAGAAAAAATGTCAACCACTTCTTGGCCTTTGGTTGCCATCAGTGGCAACCAGTTTTTAACATAAAGAAACAAGGACAGCAACGAGGTAAATGTGTTCCCCAAAATAGATGAATGTTAATTATTTGTTGTATTAAGAGTGATATTTAATTATTGTTGTGACCAGTCGGAACCTGATACTTAAGTTGCACGTGCATTGATTACGGAGCCAGAAAGCGATGCACGTTTATTCGCGTGCGCAGTGCGCCGTGTGTTTATTTAAAAAAAATGGCGAAGCAGATGAAGTTGTTTGACTGTGGGGTAAAATGTTCGGCCAACCCGTCAACATCTCAAACGAATGTTCAAAGTGATTCAACTGATAAAGCGCAAGATGAACCTGAAAGAAAAGCAAAGAGGAAATGGGTAAAGTCTTGGGAGGCGATGTACATTCTGCTCCGTTGTGCATTCACTTCCGGTAAAAGTTCCTTCAAAATAAGAGTCCCGATCTTATTACTACCAAAATAAAAGTGCTAAATGAAACAAATATAATGACTTCTATAAAAAGGTAACACATTTTAAATATAGTTAGACATATTAAAGGTAATTTACAGCATTAATAATTAATATCTAATTCTTAAATGTGAATGGTTTTCAATGTATTAGTCTGGCCAATCCAAGACTTCAATGCTGAAGGGCCAATGGATCTATGGTGGGGGTCAGCACAAAGGTCAAGAAAACCCACATTTGAAAGGGAGACAACGGATGACCAAGAAACTAGTGACTTGCTCAATTCATTTGTGAGGG
>NW_011368836.1:0-3968 GCF_000735185.1 Notothenia coriiceps | reverse complement strand
GACAGACAAATGGACATATGGGCGGACGGACAAACGGACAAACAAACGGACAAACAAATGGACAAACAAATGGACAGACAAATGGACAGACAAACTGACAGACAAATGGACGGACAAACGGACAGACGGACAAACAGACAGACAAACAGACGGACAGACGAACGGACAGACGAACGGACAGACGAACGGACAGACGAACGGACAGACAAATGGACGGACAAACGGACAGACGAATGGACAGACGAACGGACAGACGGACAAACAGACAGACAAACAGACGGACAGACCTTCAGTTCTTTGGGTCCTTCAGCATAAAGTTTAATTCCTTTCTGTCCAGGAACCCCCGTCGGACCGCGATAACCCTGAAAATCAAAAGCAGCTGGCGGTAATGATGATGAAGATGATGAAGATGATGATGATGATGATGATGATGGTGTTTTACAGGTTAGAAACATTTGAGTAAGTGAGTAAGTAAGGAATTTGTCTTTGTGTTATGGTGCATACATAAACATACGGAAAGACATAAATCATAGCAATATTGAAATTGAACATGGTTGAAATCGTATTAATAAAAGTAAGGTTTCTCTTCAGACCCGTCGGCTCACCTTCTGTCCGCGGGGGCCTGGTATCACCGGACTGGGACCCTCCTGACCCTGAAACACAAACACAGCCTCATCAGGAGAGAGTGACATGGTTCAGGGTCATGCTATAACATCTTTGCAGCTAAATACAGAACAGTTGTTTCATTTTCATTGACCAATGAGTTTATGATTAACAGTGATTCATTTTGCTCTCAAAGTCAATCTAATTCCTGATGCATTTAACTTTAAATTAACTAAATGTAGGGTGAGCATTTATTTTTTTGCATTGAAATCTATACTGGAGAAAAATGTATTGCAAATGTCAGTTTTTCCAAGATCATGCAACCCTCATTTAATTATTTGTGATTAAAGTCCAGTGAGTGTTAACCAACGAGCTCCTAAAGTCTAGAGAAGAGCAACATATGAAATTATTTAAACAACATACTAACTTGTAAGTTAAGATACCAACTTTCCAAACATAATAATCACAAGATATTGTCTTTAAACAAGATATTAACTTATTATTATATATTATATGAAATATTCAGTGGGACTTTTGTGGTTCTGTTGTAAAACATGTTTTTAATGTTTGGCCTGAGTTTGATGCAGTGGTTAAAAACTAAATGAATTTGTTTGTAAAAGTGCAATGATGATTATTAGCAAACGTACCTTCTCTCCTGCTAATCCTGAAAACCCTGGATTTCCCTACATTAAAAAGAGACCATAAAGGAAAGAGCTGATGTCAGTGGGTTGACGCGTCAGTTACAGACATTTAAATACAGTTTGATAGGTAAAGACTTTACAGGACGTCCGGAAGGTCCTGGTTCTCCTGGAAAGCCCGGTTCCCCTGGATCTCCACTCAGCCCCTGCAACACAAACAGCCAATCAGAGGACTTTGTCCACTAGCCAATTAAATAATTGTCTCAATTAGCCAATCAGAGGACTTTCTCCCCTAGCCAATCAGAGGACTTTCTCCCCTAGCCAATCAGAGGACTTTCTCCCCTAGCCAATCAGAGGATTTCCCCCATCAGACAGTCGGAATATTTTCTCCACTAGTCAATCAAAGGATACTATCCAATAGCTGATTTGAGGATTTTCTCCACGAGCAAATTACAGGATTTTTTCCCTTAACCTATCAGAGAATGTTCGCAACAAGCCAATCAGAGCAATTTCTCCACCAGTGAATCAGAGAAAAGATCCAGCAGCCAATCACAATCACAAATATAGAATATTAATGTCAGATAACAAAAGATCAAGAAAAAACATTAAGAACACTGACATGTTCTCCCTCTTGTCCTTGGGATCCTGGTGCTCCTTTAATATCTGGAGTTGCTTCAAAAACGTAAGTGTCTCCCTGAAACCAAAAACAGAAACATAACACGGTTCAATGTTTCTTTTTTTAATGAGATCTGGTCCAACAAGAAACCAGTAATAATTCCCACACGAGTGATATTGAAAAACCATCAATACAACTATACGTCAAAGAAAAAAAGATAATGCATTTTAAATAAGTGCAAAAAAGATTTTAAGGCCTGTACTCCAAAAGTATTATCTAGTATAAACATAAATATGTTTAGCAAACATTTAGCAATCTGTCTTCCCTCATATAAAGAGTAATAAAGATATAATTATATTATGATTATATCTATGTATTCACGTGAGAAATGTGTGGTTCTGTCACATCAATGACAGGCACTGTTTGAACATGTTCAGACATTGATATTCATACATGTTATGTTATTCTAGCCCCGGAAATGTTTAATATTAACTGCATGTGTGGCTCAAGTGAAAACCCTTTTTCATTTTGTACCAAGATTTAAAACATAATGACAGTATGTGAGTTTGTGCAGGCGTTACCTTTGCCCCTCGCAGTCCTGATCGACCCTGAAACACATGATCAAAGTTAGCTTTAGCTTCTTATAGCTAACTAGCCAAGTTAGGCTTCAGCTTGCAGTGATAAAAAGGGTTTAAAAGGTAAATAGGAAGTATTCCAACCACCGCTTTGTACGGGAAGTAGGTGGGACTTACTTGAATGCCGCCAGGACCTGGAGCCCCAGAGAACCCTGGGTAACCAACATCTCCCTGGAAGACACCAATAAGTATATTATTAAGTGTTTGTGCGGGTGAGGCCAGGGGATTTCCGTTTTCATGGAGATACCTCTCTGATACCTCTGTTTTATGTGAGGGACTGCGGATATTTACACTTGGCACATTTCATGTTTTGAGTGTTCATTAATGTGCAATGTCCCTGCCAAATAAACAAATAAATAAAAGTCAGGGGTCGAGCTGTTCTGTGAAGTCTGACGTTATGTAAATCTATGATGCTGAGTCCAAGTGAAACACAGAAATGAAAGTGCTGCGAATGTCGTTCATAAAAGTGCCTGATAGTTGTATCTCACCTTCAAAATCATGTTTTAAATACATGTTAATTTTACATCTGGTGTGCCACAGGGCACGAGCCAAGGTCCTCGTATTTTCCCATTTACATGCTTCTCAAATGCTAACCACGTCGTTAGAAGACATAATGTGTATTTTTTAACAGATGACAACCCAGAATATATTCTTGTCTTCTTTGTGAGAGTAATGATGAATTGACTGATGACTTTTAGTGGTGTATTTTAACCTCTGACTTCACGACCCAATCGCAATAATCATGTGAAGTTCATTGTCTATAAAATATACCTGTGGTGTACCTCAGGGCTTCATTCTTGGTCCTTTTCTATTCTCCATTTACTTGCGTCTAATTACCCACATCATTAGAAGAAATACCGTGTATTTTGCAGATGATACCCCAGTGTTACTTCCTGTCCATATTTGTAAACATAGACATAATACGATTGCCTGATAGTGCTATTCTTTTATTATCTCAATAATCAAATTGAAATAAATGTTCACTGTCTATCAAATGTTCCTGAGGCGTAACTCAGGGTAAGTATTTCTTCCTGTCTGTCTCTGTGATAGTAACGTTAATCTGAATGTTACAACGGGGAATTGTTGAGCCTCATCTCTACCTTTGTCCCGTTGCATCCTGGGAATCCTGATTGGCCGAGGGATCCTTCATGTCCGGGGAGACCCTGAGAAAATAAACAACAGTAAAGAACATGAAAAATATTCGACAAATCAAATGGAAAACAATCTTATTCTTCATCAATAATAATAATAATAAATAACAAAAAATAAAGGATAATAACAATAAACGCAATACTAAAAAAATCGTATACAAATAATACGGTTCTAATAGCATTATCCAAATGTTTGGTTTAATAGATTGATGAAAATCTAAATGTTCTTTAAGCTTTAAATCATAAATCATATGATGGTTCGTACCGGCAGACCTGGAGGTCCTGGAAAACCTGGTTTTCCTGGAAGACCCTGGAGAAAACAGAG
>NW_011368835.1:0-2127 GCF_000735185.1 Notothenia coriiceps | reverse complement strand
ATAAGCATGTGAAGGACACTGTTCGGGGAACTACTTGTACCATATTGCTGTATGTGATAACTACTTCAATTCTTGCAAGGATAATAAATACATGTATCCTGATTATTGAAACTCAAGCTGGTGTTGAGTGAGATGTTTCTAACAACATCCAATTTGCTTGATGCAGGTAAAGAAAAATAAACTTCTGTTTATCACTAGTTGTAAAGTAGCAAGATCTCCAACCTGAGTCTGTTTGATATCTTCACTCCGGCCGAGCTGATAGAGAGTCTCCACAGCGGCACAGATCACCTCCAGAGGCAAAGAGAAGGTCTTCAACCAAGACATGAGATCATCTGGAGACAGAGAAACATGGCAGTGAATGCACAGAAAGAAAAAGCTTGAGGAGCTCTAAATGCAATTTCCAGCCCATTGCGCTGCACAGAACTGAGGTCTGGGGTCGTCATAGCCAGGGTTCATACACTTTTTCACCAATGATTTTCAATGACTTTTCCATGACCTTTACCTAATTTTCCATGACCAAAAAAATTACTCTTTCTCAGCGGTACCACTGAAAAAGGTTTATTTTAACATGGAACAGGAAAATAAGGTCTGCATATGAAACATGCTGTGCCTATCTAAAACAAATCGGCTTACTAGCCTCTACAGGCTAATGCAACTAAAATCTCTGACCAGCAAAATACCTCGACAGTTAAATGCCATTTTACGTTTCATTACTATACACAGTATTTATTATCATTATAGTATTACTATTTCGGCGATTAGATAAAATATAAATTATATTTGATGCAACTTTAGTTACATTTCAATGACTTTTCCAGGTTTTTAATGACCGTAAGAACCCTGCATAACAAACATCCAACAGAATCTTTATATGAAAAACAAATCAAAGAAAAACACTAACAAATGCATGTAGAACGGATTTATATTGTTTTACAGGTTACTAGTAATAGTAACGGAATATATTTTGAAAGTAACCCTCCCGACCTGGCACACCACATGAACTTACCAATTATCCTGTCTCTGGTATCTGTGTTTAGATGTTTGGCGATGTCTCCCATCACACACAGGATGTGACAGCTGGTTGTAACAGGAACATCATTTGAACTAAGAGCAAAAAGAGACATTATAAAATCCTCTCAGCTGAAATCTGAGCAGGAAATAAATCATGAGCTAAATTGTTTGTCCTTGTCACCTGATCATGGTGTCCCAGGCGTCCAGGATCTTCTCGTAGGGCAGTCTGGAGGCTGAAGCGATCACCTTAGAGAGCAGCAGCCAGGCCCCGGAGGCGTGCTCCGCCTCAGTGTGGGAGATCAGGTTGGTGATGAACGTCTGTGTTACCATGTTCTGTTTGGACCAGATGCCGAAGGCCCTGCTGAAATACCGGCTAGGGACAGAGGACAAAAAATAAGGTCAGCAGCAGCAATTACGATGTGATCATTCCTTAAGCAATGATGCTATTTTCAGGGTGCTGGTCTCTCTTAACAGATTTTAAGTGCTTTTTATGAACTGAGAAGTAGGCAGCTCTGTCTGTAGATGATTTGTATGTTGACTTTTCTGATTGTGACTATATGTTCTCTGTTTTTAATGTGTTGTCTGTAACGGCCCGTCCACACAGGCATGAAACAAATCTTGAAAAATCTTGATGCTGGGCGTGTCTGAAGCTTGGCGATTTTTTGCGAGCAATGCGACGAACAACCAATCACATGAATCTCCCGCCCCCGACATACAGAGCAATAGCAATATTAAAACGAAGTAAACTGGATATAAACTCCCCAAACAGGCGAAAACTTACCAGTTTCACCCACTGTCTCTGCCACCTCACTCCATGCCTGGTTCTTCCGGTTTGCATCCCGGTAAATAGTTCTGGTCATAAAGAACCGGGTGATTTACTACCGTCATTTCTCGTTTGGAATATGAGGAAATTAGCGGTTTGATTGGCTAGCCCTTGCACTGGCGGGATTTGCATAAACGGGATTTGATTGGCTGATGCCAGCTTCGCATGCATTGGGAGCATCAAAAGTTGAACATTGCTCAACTTTTGATGCTCACGATGCTTGCAAAGCCATGCTCCGCTCCCCACAATGCAGTTCGGCGAAGATTAAAAATCTTCTACGTCGCCCCATTCAA
>NW_011368834.1:0-4087 GCF_000735185.1 Notothenia coriiceps | reverse complement strand
AGTAGTACGGGATGAAGGCCTCACCTGCAGGACAAATAAATATCATGTTAGTTTCATGTAAATATCATGTGAACATCATGTGAACATCATGTGAATATCATGTGAATATCATGTGAATATCATGTGAACATCATGTGAATATCATGTGAATATCATGTGAATATCATGTAATGCAAGAGATGGACACAAACAGGGGTTTCTGGTTCTGATATTCCATATCATCAATTCAAAGTTAAAAAACGTTTTTAAATATTTTATTTTTTGGGGTGACTTGAAACAAAAAGCAACACTAGGGTAACTTTTTTTTAACTCTTTAAAATAAACCAATTATATAATTAAATAGACAAATAATAAAAATTTGAATTATAATACAAAAAAATACAAAATAAATAAAACAATAATAACAAATAGGTTTCATAATGACTTCAGAGTTTGACTGACAATAAAAAGAAATCGTCACCTATATTAGTAGATTGTAATTTATAAAACGTTTAATAAATCCAAGATATCTTTCTAGCCACTTAATTGCGATGATTTGATGCTTTACTTTGTTTTATGTGATGAACATGGAGGATTGAGAAAATGTTTGGTTAGAATGGGTCAAATAATGGATATTTTGATATACACCTTTAATGATTATGAGTCAAAGTATAACCTGCAGAATAATCAATTATAATGTTTTTACAATGTTAGGAATTACTTTAAAGGTGCAGGGACATGTAATGGAGCTTTCTTTTAAAGTGTATGAAATGAATTATATGCAATATATCTTCAACAATAAATCCACGTTGCTCTGTCCTGATCTCTCAGTCTGTTTCTTTTATTATGTCTCTGCAGAAAAACAAAAAAACAACATCGTTTTTCTTCCTTTTAGTGAATTAATCGACTAATCTGACGTTTTGGTCTTGGTTAAATAAGATTTCTTTGTATAACAATAACCTTTTTAATTGTCTTTTTCATACTGAAGGAAACTGATGACCACAACTCTGGTAAAGACAAGCTTTAAGTGGTCCTTTTTAAGATTCCCTGTAGTGATATTCATGTTTTACAGATCTTTTTAAAGACGCCCTATAATGCTTATTGAGGTGTTCCCTCTCCTGTAGTTTGTTCTACAGGTTTTAGTGCATGTCAACGGTCTGCAAAGGCTAAAATCCCTGTGATTCCTCCAGAGGGAGTTTCTCTCCCAAACAAAAGCATGGAGACATGTCTCCGTAGAGACATTATATACTGATAAGAACCTGTGAGGGACTCTTTCAAATATAGTGAACATAAATGTGAACATAGGATAAAGTTTTCATATTATAGTCAAAGGTTTTAGAGAAGGGGTTTTGGAAATCTCTTTTAATCCCCCCATAAATGAGAAAGTACTGGCATAATGGATAAATTAAATAAAGTTATTCATCAGTTGACTAAATCAATTGAGTGTTAGTCGAGTAAGTGTTTCTTTACTTGAGGACAGCCCTGGTAAACAAAGCCCACCAACACTTACATTTCGACATTGAGCTAGTCATTGAGCGTTGTGTAATCTCTGATGAGTCACACAATCATAAACCCAGTAATTAAACCCAGTTGCAATCCTTTGTAACCGCTTCTAGAGACATAATAAACCCTGAGCACTGCCGCGCTGAAACATTATATGACCCTTTCTCATCAAAAACTACATTTCACCAGATAACATTGACCACATCTTGATAACTTTAGAATTCGCCCTTCCCCAATATTACATTTTACAGAGTGTGCTTTGAACGCGTCTAGTTTAATGCAACCTCCCTTAGCTGTTAGCTACATTATTCATCAAAATCTCATTGGTTGAATATTTAAAACATGTAATATTGAGGTATTTGGAAAAAATATTGTGATATTTCTCTTCATATTTCAACAAATCAGGGTGGAAATCTGCAGGAGAGCTAGTTAGCATTAGCTGTTGTGTATTAGCAGACAGTGTGCAGCAGAGTCCTGACGGTTAAATAACAGCTAATAGCTAATAGCTAACAGCTAATGGAGGTTGCATTCGATGCTGATGCGTTCAAGCCGTTCTCGGCAAAACCAACAAATCAGGGTTGAAAACAGCGCTAGTTAGCATTAGCTGTTAGTCATTTGCTTTAAGTTAGCACACAGTCCTTAAGGTTTAATAACAGCTAACAGCGTTAACATTGAGTGACACTTTGATGAGTTCAAGGTAAATTCTAACTTTATCAAGATGTGTTCACGGTAATCTTGTAACATTTTGTTTTTGGTGACAAAAGGGTCATTAAATGCACATGACTGAAGATAATCTATAAAAAATATTATTGTATAAATATCTTTAAATCCTACAAAATCGTCTCAACATCAAGGTATTTGGTTAAAGAAAAAACATATTGTGATATTTCTCTTCATATCCCAGCTCTGGGGTCTGATATTGAGATTTCAACAAATCAGGGTTCAAATTAGCAGGAGAGCTAGTTAGCATTAGCTTCTAGCTGTGTTCAAGCCAAAATTAAACATTTAGTAAAATAATATAATCTAATATCGAGGTATTTGGTGAATGAATATTGTGATATTGGATCTTCCCCACATTTCCCATCTTTAAGGCTTTGTATGAGAAGCAACTCACACACAGCGGAGACGAGGAGGAAGAGGACGGCGACGGACAGCAGCCCTCCGTCCTTCCTGCAGTAAGACAACAGACGTCCCAGTGTCGCCCCAGATCCACTCTTCATCTCCTCCTCCTCTTCCTCCTTCTTCCTCTCACTCTCCACCTCCACCTCCTCCTCAGCTCTTCCCACCAGCTTCTCAGTGTCCTGGAGAAACAGCGTTCAGTTATTATTTGATTTGATTCAAATGTGTAAAACAATAATAAAAAATAATGAAATTAAACATGAGAATCATTATACTATACAAACTTAAGCAGTGTCATATTGATAAAAATAAATATTACTGATTCTAAATATAAACATATATATATATACAGTATATAAATGATGCTCCACATATATGGATCAGGTCGCTGCAACTAATACTTTTAATAGTGCTGCAGATAATTGAAAACACCAGGGAAAACGTTCAGATACAAGTACTAACACTGGCACTCAAACTCTTTTGAGGTTACTCTTTTCAAAAAGCCCGTTAGCCACTAAAAAGCTAACATTTCTTTAAATGGAAATATCATTTTTTACCATAAAATGACTTTCACTCGCCCTTTATAAATTATCTTGGTGTCAAATCATACACTTTTGACCAAGTGGAAACCAAATTCTGGTCTCAGAAGCTTCTTTTTACCATGTCTTTGCCATACTATAAAAAAAAACACCTGCCAATGGACAACTGGGTAGCCTAATATGCACGGTGGTGGAGGTGTTGGAGGTATTATGGGGTGAAGCAGTGCAGTAGTAGAGGCAGTATACTGCTGACATCATGGTGTTCAGTCTCTGCTAACTAATTCTGCTGACATGGAAGACTAGTTTTAGTATTAATGTGGTTTAGATTCCCAAATGCTTTCTCCTAAGCCCCACATGTTCACATTTACACCCAAAAAGTGTGAAAAGTCCTCCAGATGTTCTCATAGTGTACAAGTCTTTGTGCACGCTATTTTCAGAACATCTTTAACAACTTATCAATCAATCAATCAATGTTTATTTATATAGCCCAATATCACAAATGTTACATTTGTCTCAGTGGACTTCACAGTTTGTACAGAATATCAGTATGACAATACGACACCCTCTGTCCTTAGACCCTCTGTCCTTAGACCCTCTGTCCTTAGACCCTCACATCGTACAAGGAAAAACTTCCAGAGAAAACCCACAGTTTAAAGGGGAAAATGGGAGAAACCTCAGGGAGAGCAACAGAGGAGGGATCCCTCTCCCAGGACGGACAGACGTGCAATAGATGCCGTGTGTAAATTGAAAAGATAATACATTTGCAACATAGGTAGTCCAAATGTTTGGAAATGCAAAGTAATGGGGACAAATTGGCCATTTCCAATAGTGGTGGGGACATGTCCTCAGCGTCCCCAGTATAAAATAAGCCTTAATTAAATTCCAAAACCCCTGAAATAGTTCCATTGGTTAAAGTTCTGTGGGAAAATACTGCTTCCTCGGCTGGA
>NW_011368833.1:8700-9692 GCF_000735185.1 Notothenia coriiceps | reverse complement strand
TAGGAGATCTATTAGCAGCATCATCGTTTAAGAAAAGACACAGCCGGCAGTATGGGATACATCGTGACCGGATCAGTCAGATGTTGAAGGCACAGCCTGGAGCTGATCAGTTTTGGTCCATTGGGGTTTGGGAGTTTACAGAGCACATATTCTTTGGCTTTTCGAAAATTGACTTGTATCAATATATTCGATATGCATACATTTTGAAGCGGGTAAACCCCCACCACCTCCGTCCAGATGATCGGAGTTTAAGTCCAAATGTGGAGCTGTCTTTCCAATATACTAACTGATTCACAATCCTTCCCCAGATCCATTATCGAACTAAATCTTACACATTATGACAAGTGTTTTCATTCTTCCATGAAATACACCCGGTTAGTGAAGCCGCCCTTTGTATTCTGCCTACGAAATGTTTATTTGATGTACTTCCTTCGAGTGCGAAATGTGAAAAAAAACTGCTGTTCAAATATTGATGAGTGGACGAGTCTTAAAACAAATGTTGCCGCAGAAACATTGGAGTCATCTGAGGCCGGACACTGCACACTTCACCTTTGGGCACACGTCACTCCTTCAGTGGGAATTTATCTCCTTTAATGGACGTATTGTACGCAGTTGCAAAAGAGCCACCTTCCGTTTTCTGAAGAGTTTGTTTTACTCTGATGCGGTTAAATCACGTGTCATCACAGTCAAGGCTTTTAAAGTGGCCATATTAGGCTTTTCCCTTCCTTTCCTTCCTTGCAGTGTGTTCGTATGGGTTGGTGGGACTGTAAATGGGCTACTGAGAATAAAATCCCACATCACAATTATTTTGGCTAGTGCTCCAAACATTGTACGGATAGCTGAGAAGGGGCGGACCTTTTCTAAGCGTTGACAATCCACAACAGAGCCGGCCAGCTAACATCAGGCAGACTGCTCTGGTTCAGACAGAGGGTGAAAAGAGGTGGCTGGCAGCACAGGCAGTATGAGACAATAAGAGGCTTTTGAACATTAAA
>NW_011368833.1:8042-8670 GCF_000735185.1 Notothenia coriiceps | reverse complement strand
CTTTAAAGTAGAGACACTACATACTGATATACACCTGAACATCAGCAGGAGAGGACTCTTTAAAGTAGAGACACTACATACTGATATACACCTGAACATCAGCAGGAGAGGACTCTTTAAAGTAGAGACACTACATACTGATATACACCTGAACATCAGCAGGAGAGGACTCTTTAAAGTAGAGACACTACATACTGATATACACCTGAACATCAGCAGGAGAGGACTCTTTAAAGTAGAGACACTACATACTGATATACACCTGAACATCAGCAGGAGAGGACTCTTTAAAGTAGAGACACTACATACTGATATACACCTGAACATCAGCAGGAGAGGACTCTTTAAAGTAGAGACACTACATACTGATATACACCTGAACATCAGCAGGAGAGGACTCTTTAAAGTAGAGACACTACATACTGATATACACCTGGACATCAGCAGGAGAGGACTCTTTAAAGTAGAGACACTACATACTGATATACACCTGAACATCAGCAGGAGAGGACTCTTTAAAGTAGAGACACTACATACTGATATACAGATATACACCCTCGAACATCAGCAGGAGAGGACTCTTAAAGTAGGAGATACACATACTGATATACCACCTTGAACATTATCA
>NW_011368833.1:5872-8021 GCF_000735185.1 Notothenia coriiceps | reverse complement strand
AAGTAGACACTACATACTGATATACACCTCGAACATCAGCAGGAGAGGACTCTTAAAGTAGAGACACTACATACTGATATACACCTCGAACATCAGCGAGGAGAGGACTCTTTAAAGTAGAGACACTACATACTGATATACACCTGAACATCAACAGTAGAGGACTCTTTAAAGTAGAGACACTACATACTGATATACACCTGAACATCAGAGAGGACTCTTTAAAGTAGAGACACTACATACTGATATACACCTGAACATCAGCAGGAGAGGACTCTTTAAAGTAGAGACACCACATACTGATATACACCTGAACATCAGCAGGAGAGGACTCTTTAAAGTAGAGATACTACATACTGATATACACCTGAACATCAGCAGGAGAGGACTCTTTAAAGTAGAGACACTACATACTTGATATACACTGAAATCAACAGGAGAGGATTTCCCCTTTAAAAAAAAACAAGCTCTGATTTTCTTATGAAACAAGAGTTGCTGACAGCATTATCTTAAATCACATGATGTCACTTTCTGATGTTCCTTATTAAGCGGTCTGGAATAGATGAGGTTTAACCCACTTCCCTTTTTGTCCCAGGATATCGCCACGTCCCCCTGCCTCACCAAGAGAGGAGACGTCACTGCTCCGACCGGGATCTTTGTTGGCACTCTTAATGCCGTGGCCGCGCTTCAGTAAAAAAAAAAAAACCTCCGTGTGTTTTTCTGGAGACTCTAAAAGGACTTGTCCGTTTAATCTACGTGAATTTTAACTTCGATCAAATAGTTTAATGGATGCCGACTCACCGCGCGTGTTGTCTGCCTACACTTTCCTGTTGGTTTTTGTAATTTCAAGAGAAGTATGTCTGGATTGAAGCAAACAAGAGAGTGAATGAAGTGAACGAGCACGTGTGGCGTAATTGTTTTAAGAAAGGTTCTTAAACTGTATATTCACTATGTTGGGGAGAAGTACAATGAAATGACAGGAGTAAAATCCAGCTTTTTGGATATTTTCCTGAATAGTGTTGTGAATGTTATAAGTGTGTTGACGCCTCAGGATATACGAATCATGAACGATGATTAAAGCACAACAAGCACCTACAGTATTTAGGTGACTTCACATTGATTTATGTTGTCTGTTTTGTGGCGTAATGATGATGCTAACTGGACCGGTAATATTTTAAAATGCTTCATTTTAGAGGCCGTGTTGTGTCTGTGTTTTCGTTTTTTAAACTGCCTTTAGGGACTTTTTTTTATTGAGGAATATTAAGAAGTGCATACATAAATCTACAAATGAAGCTGAATTCACCAAGTGTTTCATGTCGATAAACCTCTTTATATTCTCACTTATTCCTGTCTTGTTCTGTGTATTATACCTTTGCACTAGCTCTCAAATAAAACCAGAAGAATTTCATCATTAGAAGGTTTTTGTGTTTTTATTCATAATGTAAGCGATTCCAGGCAATGGCCAATAACATCCTGAGAAAACTTGGTATCTGGTAAGATCAGCTTAAAAACATTGAAAAATATAGATTAAATTACAAGCATCACAATTAAAAATAATTGTTAAAGCATAAGTTATTTTGTAAAATCACAGATCATGGTAACTAGCATTTTAAATCGTTGTATGGGATTGATAGTGGAAGAAAGTATTAAAAAAACAACATTAAAGTGATAATGATTAAGGCCTGTCTGCGAACAGCGGCCTTAGTTTAGTTTTTAAAAAAGACATGTATCTGCTAAGATATGAGTATTCTTTTTCAGAAAAGTCCTGCTTTTCTTCATGTCACACTGCCTCCACTTTCGGTAGCCGCTGAAATTCTGCTCGAGTTGTTCCCAGCAGCGTTCTCAAAGGTCCTTATCAGACAGGTTAGTCCTGAAAACAACAGGGGAACAATATAGTAAGACTGACCTCTGCTGGCACACTGAGGTACTGCAGAACAGGTTAAATATACGACACACGGAATCACATTATCTTACCCCCCCCCCCAAAACACTTGTTACATTATGTCTCTTTGTGCGTTGTTGTTTTCTATATTGTGTGTGTCATTGTTGTTTATTTTGGAGTCTATTTGTCGTCAGTTTAGCATTTCTTTGCAAGGGTTGTTTTCCATGCAACCTGACAGATATAAGAAATGAGGCAATTAGCTGAAAT
>NW_011368833.1:0-5827 GCF_000735185.1 Notothenia coriiceps | reverse complement strand
AGTACATCGTAGCATATGTATCTCTACGATTACAGAGGGAAACGGTGGAGGTAATAGGAGAGACATTGGATTTTCAATTTCTTGGAATTTAGCCTTAAACATGTTGTGACCCCTTGTTAAAGAAACTGTTCATCTAAATTGGAATACTATTGGATGTAAAGGGGATGTGAGAAAATAACTAATAAAGAATAAGTTAAAAAAAGAATAAACAACTACTTAAACGTTGTTATTTATTTTTGACAAACTTACTATGATATATATAATAATAATATAATAGATTAGATTTTAATTTGTTAGCACTTTTACAGGTGCTCAAAGACGCTCTTTTACAATGATATAGTGAGAGAAAGAAAAGAAAGGAACAACAAATAAAGTTTATTATAGATATATTAAATATAATATAATATATAGATAAATCAGTGGTCTCTAGTGCAATTGAACGAATGGGACACTAATAAACACATGCAACATTACAGAAGCCTTATTGTTGTCCCACTATACTCTGAGAAGGTATAAGGAGTGTGTGGCACAAGTGGGTTTTTTGTTAGTGTTGGGATCAGGTTCAACCCCACTGCAGTCAGCATGTCGTTGTGTCCCTGAGACACTTCACCTCAAAGTGCTCCTGTGGGGATTGCCCACAGTACTGGGTATGTAAGTCTCTTTGGATAAGATGTGCTAACAAGTACCATTTGTAATTGTGATGTAAAGTATTTCATAACTAAAGGCAAGGAAGGCACTTCACAGAGTGAGGTTAGCAATCTGTTTAACATGTACACATACAAGTACTTTACTTTAGTGTCTGCTGCTGCGACAATAAACAATCTAAAACTAAGATGCAAAGTAGATATACAAGGATGAAATAAAGTGTTAAGAAACAATTTTAGCATTACAAAATATGCTAAAGACAAGACAACACCAAATTTAAATGTAACTATACAAATAACCTTAAAAGCTCGAAAAACAAAAACACTTAGGACATTGAGTATATGGCAAACTACAGTGAACTATATTTTAAAGTGGAGGGCTGTGCAAAAAGCAGTCAGAGAGTTGAGCTTAATAAACTGTACCTGAGTCTGCAGGTCTTTGTCCTGAAGCTCCACCACAGTGTGTAAACTTAACTTTAAGGTGCATTTACTAACAGCTAGCAAACTGTATGTGCAAAATCTGGAATCTGGAGTTGAAAAGTGTGCATTTAAGTTCATAACGTTACGTGTGTATGTATAATGTCTGTTTGTGAGTGAAATTACGGAGCTTTTTCCCGTGCACCCACCTGGTTAAATGCTATTTACACTCAGTCAGATCATCGCTGCTTCACTGTATATAATTATATACCATTATAACAGATACAGAGCTGTTTGCAGGGAGAAATCCTGGTAAAATGGGAGAGAAACAAAGCAGCTGTAAGACTGACAGTCGGAAGCTGCGTCAACAATGAGATGCGTTCAGGTGCTCACAGTAAAGTAGTTAAGTACACTTTTAGAAAGGAATGGTGCTCAGGGTGTGGCTATAAATGATGTTTTTTGGTTTATTTATTCACAAATCAATCCGTGATTACTGGTGTCAGTACAGACATTAACACTATAGCAGCATTTGCATTTTTAAGTCAAATTTTGTTGAAGAAAAAAAGTCAGAATACTGAAGAAAAGTAAAAATTCTGAAAAAAGCCCAATTTGTCATTTTATTCTCATGTAGCCCTAACTGTCTTTGGTAAAACTTTCTGCACACATTGTTAAAACATTTAAATATCTGTTTCAAATCGCCGTATCACTTAATCCTCTCGGGTACACTAATCTCCCAGGTTTCCGTGAACGCAGCAGAGCCTCGTTGGAAAAACCAGGACAACCCTTCCCATCCTCCGAAAACCCAGGGAGAGAGAGACGGTGGGGTGGAGTCCGGAAACATGGCCCAGATCTAACATCCCTGCAGAAACACAGGCTTCTAACTCCGTTAATTACATCACTACGAGCTGCGGATATTATTCCTGATATTACATATTTTCTATCTGGATTGAATCTACACATATAACCGAAGATGTCTCGGGGAGTAATCCAGCCCAGCCAGCAGAAACTGGCCGAAAAACTGACCATCCTGAACGACCGAGGCGTCGGGATGCTCACCCGGGTTTACAATATCAAAAAGGTTCGCACACACACAAATATCACCATAAACACATACAATAACAGTATATGTGAGAGAGTGGCAATATGAACGCGGAATGCCTGATGAGCTAGCAGTGGGTGTAGCCTTAGCAGCGGCAGTAGCATTATAGTAATAGTATCGGTGGTAGCATTAGCACGGTAGTAGCTATGGTTGTAGCATTGGCAGCGGCAGCATTAGCAGCGGCAGTAGCATTATAGTAGTAGTGTCAGTAGCAGTGGTTGTAGTAGCATTAGCAGCAGTAGTATCACTGATATGTTACTGTTAGCATTAGCACGGTAGTAACTATGGTAGTAGCATTAGCAGCGGTAGTAGTAGCATAACCGTCAGTAGTAGCACTGGTTTTGGTAGCATTAGTAGCATTAGCACTGACAGTAGCATTAGCAGTATCCCATCGCTAACGGCAGTTAGTAATAATATCAAACATATTCACCATCGTTAATACTACCATTCCAAACTTGAATATGTACTCACGTTAATCTAAATAAAGCGTCCCTTCTATCCTTAAGCTAGTCGCGTTAGCTTGCGGTAAAGTAGCCTCCAACCTCTAGGAAAATAGCCGGCCTTCGAAGCCGATTTTCGGACACTTTCTGACTCTACAGTCGCTCTATTTCAGGCTTCATGCGACACTGAGCGAGTCTCATAGGAATGAACGGAGCCCCGCCTCTCTCTCTATATACATACACCGTCGGTTTTGCGATTTAAACTGGTTTTACGTTTAATTAAACACACATATAGACGTGTTGTAAACAGTATAGTTAACGTGTATCAGTTAATTTACAACCTAATCTGGTACATTAATCTCCTTTTAGGTGTTATCTTGCAAACTAGGCCGGCATTAGCAACGGGCTTCGTCTCTGCTCCATCAAAACACAGATGCTAATGCTAACGGCTAATGGTTACAAACAGAATGGTTTTATTACCAAGTACGTTTACATATACATATTTTCTTTGGTATAAATGGTGCATAAAGAGACACAGAAAGAAGATATAAGAGGCAAAACAAATAGTGCTATTATGATGTGGATAATTGATGTTTCTCTACACCTGAGCTTATATATAGCTACGTTTAGATGGCTTATTTAATGTCAAGTAGATGAAGCTAAGAGTATTTAGTGTAATTAGTTTGCAGTTTATTCAATTAAAGTGACACATGTCAACAAACACTCATAACAGCACCAGAGGACAGCTTGAACAACTACCCACAAACACATAAACAATACTATTAAAATGTAATATGTAGATATATATGGTTAAAGAAATAACACAAAGACATGTATCTAGCAGGTGTTTAGCTCTCATAATGTGAAAAGATATATAAATAATCATTTATGTTATTTATTTACCACAAATGTATGTGTTTTTGCATTTTAAGCCACTGAGTGACATTCACATGACATCTGCTGCTTAAAAGTACTTTATAGCATTGCATTATACACATGCATATAACATGTATTAATGTTACTGACTCCTGTTTGTGTTGAAACAGTGGTTGTGTGTGGGAGGGAAAGAGTAGTGGGTCTGTTTGTGTGGGACTGGGAATGGATGATGAATATGATGCATACATAGAGACGAGAGGAAGAGGCGGAGTAGATAAACCGTCTGAAAGCCCAAACTGTTCATTTCCATTGGAGCTGTCCTCTACTGCTCAGCATTCAGTGTTCAAGGAACAGTATGTCTGTTGGTGCTTCTATGATCATCAGCTAGTTTGATTTCACAAATGTAAAAACAAGTCTCATTAAAAAGTAAGAATTCTGAAAAAAGACCAGAATATTGATTGAAAAATAACTCTGAATAAGGAAAACAATGAGAGTTCAGAAAACAAAGTGAGCATTTATTTCTGTGAAAATCTCAGAGTTTTGAGAAAAGTCATAATTCGGAAAAAATACTGATTTAAAAATAATAATATATATATATATATATGAATTAGGAAAAAAGTTGGTGAAAAACTCAGGATTTGGAGAAAAAAATTAAAAATTCGGAAAAAATACTGATTTAAAAAAAAAACTGAACTTTCCGAAAAAGTCAGAATAAGGAAGAAAAAATATGTGGGCGAAAATCTCAGGATTCAGAGAAAAAAATGATAATGCTGAAAAGAAACAGAATCTTGTGAAGAAAAGTCAGAATTAGGAAAAAAATGTTTATTGTGAATATCTCAGAATTTTGACAAAAGTCAGATTTCTTTAAAAAAAAAACCTGTATATTTTAGGAAAAAGTCAGAACTTTTGCCTTAAGTGTCGGATATTGACCAATCAGCAGATAGTTAAATATGCTCATCCTGTGTGTTTATATTCTCTGCAGACAGTATGAGCTGTCAGACAGTCATTTCTCTCTTATTACGCCCTTCCTCTCCTCCCTCCTTACTTCCTTCCTTCCTCTTTCTTCTGTCCCTTCATCTTCATATCTCTCCTGATCTTCCTCACCATTAGAGTTATATAAATAAACACATCCATGCGCTCTTTTATAACGCTTTCTTTTTACCTTAAACATTTCTTCAGCATCCAAAAACTAGAAAAGTCCCAAAGATAGAAATCAAAGAAGCGGGATTATAATCTGTGAGACAATTAGTGAGCTCCTTCCGGTCATTTAAATAGCAATTTGGAGACCAATTAAATCTATTTATTTCTGAAATGCACAACCAGTGGATTTATTATGAAACACAGGCAACAGATTTGGGTGTTTTGTTTCTACCTTCATGATCACTAACAATAATATCATCGTCTAAAATCACAGCAATGTTCTTTTCCATTTAATAATCACCGCCACTCATTACTCCATCGAGCTGCAGAAAACACCTGTTCTGGAGAGGACTCTTTAAAGTAGAGACACTACATACTGATATACACCTGAACATCAGCAGGAGAGGACTCTTTAAAGTAGAGACACTACATACTGATATACACCTGAACATCAGCAGGAGAGGACTCTTTAAAGTAGAGACACTACATACTGATATACACCTGAACATCAGCAGGAGAGGACTCTTTAAAGTAGAGACGATACATACTGATATACACCTGAACATCAGCAGGAGAGGACTCTTTAAAGTAGAGACACTACATACTGATATACACCTGAACATCAGCAGGAGAGGACTCTTTAAAGTAGAGACACTACATACTGATATACACCTGGACATCAGCAGGAGAGGACTCTTTAAAGTAGAGACACTACATACTGATATACACCTGAACATCAGCAGGAGAGGACTCTTTAAAGTAGAGACACTACATACTGATATACACCTGAACATCAGCAGGAGAGGACTCTTTAAAGTAGAGACACTACATACTGATATACACCTGAACATCAGCAGGAGAGGACTCTTTAAAGTAGAGACACTACATACTGATATACACCTGAACATCAGCAGGAGANACCTCTCCTTCGCTGATGTTCAGGTGTATATCAGTATGTAGTGTCTCTACTTTAAAGAGTCCTCTCCTGCTGATGTTCAGGTGTATACCAGTATGTAGTGTCTCTACTATAAAGAGTCCTCTCCTGCTGATGTTCAGGTGTATATCAGTATGTAGTGTCTCTACTTTAAAGAGTCCTCTCCTGCTGATGTTCAGGTGTATATCAGTATGTAGTGTCTCTACTTTAAAGAGTCCTCTCCTGCTGATGTTCAGGTGTATATCAGTATATGGTGTCTCTACTTTAAAGAGTCCTC
>NW_011368832.1:0-1990 GCF_000735185.1 Notothenia coriiceps | reverse complement strand
ATTAGTATAACATGACAGGATAAAAGCAATGTAGAGGAGCAGCTACATTTCAACACATATATCCACAAAGGTTAATACATGAAGACTTGTGACTCGGACTCGATACGGACACTCCTTGGGTGACTCAGACTTGGACTCGGACTCGAACACAGGTAATGATGACTCGGACTCGATACGGACACTCCTTGGGTGACTCGGACTTGGACTCGGACTCGACTACGACTCTCCCTTGGTGACTCGGACTTGGACTCGAACTCGAAGAGCGGTGACTCGAGGGTAACTTGGACTCGTGAATTGGTGACTTGACTACAACACTGGATTGCACCACTAAAAGAGCTTCCTCATGCTTTTTGCTTTCTCATGTAAGGCTTTCCCTGAAATGTGATTAGCCAGCGAGCAACATTGTGAACTCTCCGCTCTCTTTCTCACTCCACAGATGACCCTCAGACGAACTTCACCAGACTGCACGTCAATCTCAGTGAGTGTTTTCTGGACATTTCACTTATTTTTGCATGACTTTTGTTTTGGATGATACAGCCTGAATCCAGTTGTGGTAGTAGAAGTAAAGGTCATGCTTTCAGAATCTTACTTAAGTAAAAGTACAAAGGTATCTGCATCAAAAAATACTTAAAGGCTCAAAAGTCAAAGTACTCCTATTGTGTAATAACTCTTTCAGAATCATATGTATATTGAGTTACTGGGTTACTATTTTGTTTATTTATGTGTTTTATCACAGCTGGTAAAGGTGGAGCTAATTCCACTAACTTGTTATACTGCTAAGTACCTCACACTTGTACTTAAGTACTGTACTTGAGTAAATACTTTGTCACTTTCCACCACTGCCTGAAACACATACTGTATGTTTTAAGTTTAATTATTTTTACCCCTTGACGGTTATTTCATGCATTTTATTAATAAATGGACCAGAAAATTAAACTATTATGAAAAACTATTTTAAGAAAGCTATTATCACAATAAAATAAAGCAATATTTACATGAAATATAGATATACCTGTATAAATGAAATAGAATAAAATAAAAAATATGCCCAGTATTAGTATGAATTGATATGACAGCCCGCCTTGTTTACAAAATCTAAAACAAAAAAGACTGACTTTCAAAGAAAAAAGATCCCACATGCTGCGAGACATCCTGAGTCTGTGAGTCAGGAGAGCGCTGCACACAGCCGGAGCATCAGCAGTGCAATAAAACAATGCAGGAACCACTTCCTATGAAGAGCACATCCACAGTGCATCATGGTATTATCCATACTGAATGATGATGCTTTAATAATGAAAATAAAGTGTCTGATGGATACTCTGTAATAGTTACAAACTAGAGCTTATAGCACATTACATTATACAACTCAACAATCAACCGTAGTAAGATCTACTGTAAGTACACTCATTTGTTCTACTAGCTGTTATGTTATTTGTATTACTTGTATATATTTGTATTGTTGTATTATATTCATTCCTTTTTATATATTGTTGGGGCAGAATCTCTGCTCCGCGCCGTTCCTATATGAGCGGGTTCTCAAAAGAAGGAAAAATTCAAAGCAGCCAGGATAAGGGTTAAACAATAATCTGCTTTAATGGTAAAACGTACAAATACTTCACCTAATCACAAAGCACTCTGCAGAGTACTCCGGGCTCAGGTTCTACCACCGTGTGAGACACGTCTCAGGAACGGCCAGTCAGAAACAAGAGCGCCGATCTTCAAAATGATCACAACATTTATACACAGAGTTCACTTCTGAGCGAGCTAGACAGTGAGTTGGCAGTGTTCCATTGGTCGGTTTCCCTTCTGGGCGGGATCCCAGGTAGTAAGTCAGTTTGTTGATTCCATCGTTTGCTTCACAGTGTGTGTGTGTGTGTGTGTGTGTGTGTGTGTGTGTGTGTGTGTCCCTCTGCCCTTAGGCAGATCCCCCAATCAATGATTTGGAGTCATGACAGAGGACTCTTTGACAGGACACATACTCATTCCCCCT
>NW_011368831.1:0-2175 GCF_000735185.1 Notothenia coriiceps | reverse complement strand
CATAAACTATTAGTTTTGAGTTTTTAATCATTATTAAACGGTGAATATTCACTCAAATAAATACAAAATATAATAAAATAAACATTAAGGTGCAGCATTTCGATGAACTGAAAGAATCTGTATTTGAACTGTACTGTACTAGTACCTAAGCAGCCAGTTTGACATTATGACTTGCTTGTCATTGTATTTTCATGTTTTTTTAAAGAAAAATAAACTTGTCCACATTGCTTGCCGAAAGCGCAGATCTGCTCCACTGCTGTGGAGAACACCCTCTCGCTAGGGACAGAGGTAGCAGATACAGCCAGGTAGCGCTTTGCTAACATGGCAACATAAGGATATTTGGCGTTTGTAATAGCTTTGGCTCGTTCTGAACTTTTTGCGAGTGGTGGATGCTTAAATGCTTGTGGGAGTTGGATTTGCACTTCAGTCTTTTTTCTTTTGGTACCGGTGAAATTCACGTTCGGGTGATCCCTTTTCAAATGTGTGCAAGTTTGATGTATTGCCAGCCGCGTAACCAATTTTAATTGAACAATGCCGACAAACAGCTTTGGTTCGGTCCACCTGTCTTTGTCCGTGATCCTTGAACGTAACTGCGAAACCAAAATGTTCCCAAACCGGAGACTTCAATGATGCTGGAGGACTTTCGAGCTCAACTTTATCTGCGTTCGCCATTTCCTCAAATTACTGACTAAATTTGAACGCATCCCTGTGACCAGCTCTCATAGTATGCCTCTCGTCCAATGAAATGACTTGCTCGCTCTATGACGCATCAAACCCAATGTGAGCAAAATTACTCTGAATGCTGCGGCGCAACACCTGAGATTACTTCCAAAAGGTGGTTCACGTTCTCAATTTTTTACGTTTAACGTTATATTCGTTCGGTACACACGTGTACCGAACCGAAGGGCCCGTAAATGTACCGTTACACCCCTATTATCCACAGAGTATGAATGAATGATTTGACTATAAAAAGGCAAGGGGAAGTACAGGTAGTCCAGGTGGGAACGAGAATACAAATAAGTATTTGAAATAAAAATGGAAGAAATCGTTTGTTCCTAGTCACCTATTTATGAATAAAAAATAAAACTAAAGAATGTCATCACAGCTGAATGGAAGGAAATTGAACATGCCCTGATTCAAAATGTATGTAACATTAAATGGCATCTGTGAAATGTTTGCATTAGATCATGAACTGTCTGGAGTCATGTGAGAGACAAAGACACGAAAACGACAGGGAAATGTAGAAATATGTGTTTGAAATGGTAATGACCTAAATCAAGCTCTTCCTGTTACAAAACTACAAATCAAGCTCTTCCTGTTACAAAACTGAAATCCAAAAATCGAGTGTCAGAAAGCAAAACTGAAAATCTTAACCAATCATCTGAATTTCATTTGACCCAGAATAACGAAATGACTCCTGTCTAATACAACACTGTTCACTATTCCAATGCAGGTGGTGGCCTATGTCACAACAAAATAATGAGCAGGCTGTGAAGTACAGGCACGTAAATCTGGAGAAAACCTTTCAATTACCATTTTCTGGTCCCAAAATAAACAGAGATGACCATCAATTCCCCCTTTGCTGCACTTTCTAGGCCGCAACCAGTCCCTGTTGCTGCAAAAAAAAAAGACTAGCATGGTTACTAATTATAACTTGCAGAAAAAAAGGTGTCAGTCCTGGGACTTGTAACTAAAAGCCTCCTGAAAATATGCATGTTGTGGAAAGAGCTGGGCGTGTTAGGACAGGCCTCTTCTTTGGAGCAGGAGAAAGCTACAAATGGGACCACTGCAAAAATTAATTAGATTTCAAAGGGAAGGCACAGTGGTAGTGTTAGCTTCATTACCTTTTGACAGACGAGATCACGTTTAGACCCCATCCACACCGAGACGAAACGGGTCGTATCCGCTACAGTTCTCTATCATATAAAAGACGGTTCGTCCACACGAGGCCGACACGGAAACGTGGATAACGGCTCCCAATGTGCGTAGATCTGCGGACAAAACACTCCGGGGGGCCAAACGGCTCCGTGTGTACGCCCTATACGATAATTTCCTGATAACGATGAAGCCATAGCCCCGCTCTCCCCACCTCTGCTGCTCACATGGAGAACCAGGCAACCATGGCAACCATGCTCGGGGGGTCTTATTCGATGCTTTTGGTGTATTTTGTGGCGG
>NW_011368830.1:12656-16105 GCF_000735185.1 Notothenia coriiceps | reverse complement strand
TCTCTGTGTGTGCGTGTGTGTGTGTGTGTGTGTGTGTGTGTGTGTGTGTGTGTGTGTGTGTGTGTGTGTGTGTGTGTGTGTGTGTGTGTGTGTGTGTGTGTGGCAATAGCGCATTTAGTGTAATAGAGAGAGAGGGAGAGAGAGGGACCGGTGCTAGCGGGGACCTTGATGTTAGTATCTGGTTAGCTAGCTGCACTAACGGACATAAGGAGCTGTTTCCACAACAAGCTGGAGGAGAGTCCTCTCCTGTCAGACTGAGGGGCTCAAGGACTAAAGGACTCTGAGTGTTTAGAACGGTTTTGTCACAAAGATTATTTCCGCGGCACACCTTCATATGATCATTATAGTTATACAAACAATAAGAGAATAAATGAAAAACAGGTATGAAATAGCCTACTATATGGCAGTAAAACAAGAATACAGTTTAAAAGGGGAGTGATTTGTAAAATATCAAAAAAGAAAAAGAAAATCTGTTTACAGTTCTGTTTCATATGGGTGCTGAGAGAGGTATCCATAGATCTCTTCATGTTGCTCTCAAAGTGCACCAGATTGATGCTTTCAACTTCAATATTTGAAAAAAATCTTCCCGGGGGAGCATCCCCCCGGACCCCCCTAGAGGAGGTGAGGACCCCCTAGAGGAGGTGAGGTCCGCTCCCCAATAGCACTTTACCCCTGCCTATATTCCGTGAGCTGATTATGGAGCCTTCATTGTAACAGTAATTCAGATGCAATTAGCCTAATATAAAAGGCCTCAAATTGGAAGCATTGTCTGGGCCGTCTTTTTCACTCAATTCTGCAATAGGTAGATCTCGCCTTTCACCTCGGCCGAGGTCGGTGATCTTGGGCTTAAAAAGGTTGGTGACCACTGCTTTATAGCAAGAAACATTTTTTCCTTCATCATTATCAGATAAGTAGATCAATGTGAATGGTTGAAGCCACACAATGGGATGAATCTGTGTTGAAACTTGGGAATTAAGAAAAAGTGTATTTGAATTAATAAATGTTCTTTGTACACATAGCCCGGGGTACAGCATTGTTGTTCCTTCTATATATCTTTTCTGTGCTCACTCATGCCTGAGGAGAGTGAAAAACACTTCTTCCAAGTCCATTATTGTAATATGAGAACTCTCCCTGGTATTAATAGGGTTATCACAGTCTGTCACACAGATTTTCACAGCAGCTTTGGTGAAATCTCTCTTGTCACCATGTTCCAGAAATATGACAGTATGTTGTTTCTTATATTTCTTCTACATGTTTGTACTCATCCAAGAGTACATGGCACAGAACTGGCTTCATGATATATTTCCTGTGTCCTGTAGGTTTTGTCCCATACCAAGTTGCCATCTCCACTTGAAGTGGAGTCACTCCATCCTGTTATTCTGTCTCCCACTCACTGCCTCTTCTATATCTCTGGTTTCTTCTTCTGTGATGTTTAGCTAGGACATAGCAAGACTTTGCAAAGACTAAAGCTTTCTGCAGAATCGTGCACACCTTTTCTTTTCATGATACATTTCAGTTTGCGTCACCTTTTATATAATTGAACTGGATGTAGTAAAAGTTGAGATTCTGTGGAACATTTGATGGTTTTTACTTTAGTTTCTTCATTTTATACTTTGTTTAAACTTCTCACAAGGAAGTGATTCACAGTTTAGTCTACATTGACATGACACAAACTGAATTCAATAAAAGTTTCTCTTCGAATTCCATGAACTTTATGTCTTACTTAACTCCCACCAAAAATCCGGGTTTTAACACTGGATTTAGCATATTTACACACTATAGTAGAAACTTTACATTTAGAATAACATTATACAAAATGTATGGAAATGAACAAGCAGTTTGCTATATTTACTTTTAAAACAACCCAATAGTAGAATTATTTTAGAATGGGGAACTTTACAATCTCCAGACACAATATATACTGGGGGTCTGGGCACATTTGGGAAAGATGGCCCTAGATGGATAAAACATCCAGAACATTTTATTTCCTTTGTGAATTGCTCAAATTAAGAAAACCCAAACCCTAAATTTGGAAGACAGGTTTTACACTGCTGTTTATCTACTTGTTGTTTTGTTGTTACCAAGGAAAGATATTTACCAACAATTGATCCTGTGATTAATTGCTGTGTTAAGTTGCATAGAAAAATGTTGCTACTTTTGCTCGCCATTTTTCTAGCTAAGGAGAAGGTCCTGTTTGTTCCAAACAGCGATAACATCTATTCTTGCTCCAATCTTGGCACTGCATGAGTTTCACAATGTGCCGGTAATGTGACTCAGGCGATATTTGAGTTGGTAAAATATGCACACTTCTTGACGACTCCATTAGTTATAAGGCCAACTAACTTTGTCTCGTATGAGTTTTCATGTGCAGCCATGGACAGGAATACTTTATGGTATTTACTCTCTTTGCTCTACAGGCCATGCTTTGCACAATAATGGTCTGTCTATCCCTCTCTGCATGAGGCCCCGCCAACAGAGAGTTTCTTTATTTTACCTCTTCTCCCTACCTTGTTTCTCTCCGGAAATGTGAATGTCACGGGGGCTTACAATGCGGCGGCCTCGCCCCTGTGAGCCCCTTTGAGAAACTCCAAATTCGCCGCTCGTATCGGAGCGCAGAAGCTGAGTTTATTAGTAATGCCAGCCTTGTTGTTGCTCGGCGCTGAATGAATAAGAGGCTTGCAGGGGAGGCTTATCTGTCGGAGTGCACACACACGCACGCACGCACGCACGCACGCACGCACGCACGCACGCACGCACGCACGCACGCACGCACACACACACACACACACACACACACACACACACACACACACACACACACACACACACACACACACACACACACACACACACACACACACACACACACACACTCTCTCTCTCTCTCTCTCTCTCTCTCTCTCTCTCTCTCTCTCTCTCTCTCTCTCTCTCTCTCTCTCTCTCTCTCTCTCTCTCTCTCTCTCTCACACACTCACTCACTCACTCACTCACACACACACACACACACACACACACACCTTACTGAAAACACACGATCAATACAAAAAAAGCAAATATTGTTGCACACAAAACTCATGCATGTAAGCACAGATAGTAGCACACACAAATATAACAGTCGTTAATGGAGGCACACACAAACACACTCTTTGGTCATGTGTAAACAAGTGGTTTAAGAGTGGCTTTGTCTTGTTAGGGGGCTGCATGAATAAGAGGCTTGCAGGGAAAGGCTTATCTGTTTGGCAGTGGATGCACACGCGCGCGCGCACACACACACGCACACAGGAGCCTTATCTGAGTCAGGGTAGATAACATTACGAGGCAGAGAGTAAGGAGCACCATAAATGGAACATGCACCTGGCTCAGGAAAACTCAGGAGACACACACACACACACACACACACCCCCACACACACACCCCCACACACACACACACACACACACACACACACA
>NW_011368830.1:0-12643 GCF_000735185.1 Notothenia coriiceps | reverse complement strand
CTATATGCCGTGAGCTGATTATGGAGCCTTCCTTGTAACAGTAATTCAGATGCAATTAGCCTATATAAAAGGCCTCAAATTGGAAGCATTGTCTGGGCCGTCTTTTTCACTCAATTCTGCAATAGGTAGATCTCGCCTTTCACCTAGGCCGAGGTCGGTGATCTTGGGCTTAAAAAGGTTGGTGACCACTGCTCTAAAGCATGTGAACATGTCACAGTAATGTGTCTGTCTGAAACCAGAGCCCAGTCTGCTCTGATTGGGCCGGCTCTGTTGTGCTAGCAAATAGAAGCATGAATGTTACATAGTGATGTCATTATGTTACGGAAGTTAAAAAATGGAGTTTCAGACAGGGGGGGTGATTGAGAGAAACTCCCTCTAGAGGGAACTTTGGGATTGTATCTTTTGCAGACCATTTCGATTAACAAAAACCCATTTAACACACTACAGGAAAGGGAAAAACTCAAAAAACCAGATTTTGATTCAAGATTTAGAAAGAAAATACATATAATACTACATTCATTTATTTAATACTATCGTTTTGTTTACATTTCTAGCATATTGTAATGCTAATCTTCCAAAACCTACCTTGTTTAGTTTATGGAATGAATTCACTGTCTGAATCACAAGACATTGTAACAGTAAATCCTAATTTCAGATTACGCTACTTTGTCTATAAGAGATAGCAAAAACTACACAATGATAGTAAAGTTTTAGTTTTCTAAGAGGTGGAGTTTGTGCAAAGCTGTACTCTCTACTCTCCCCTTCCTGCTCAATGCTCTGATGGCCGATGGACTCTTGAGTTCATCTTTCAGTCTGTAACTGCATCATTGTCCCGTATCGTCAACAGCACAAGGGTCAAGGAACTGGGCATCAACTCGCACACTGCAATATTTTTGTATACAGCATCTAGCTTGTTTTTTATTTCCTTCGTAAACGGAATGTCCTTGTCTGACTCAGATAACACATCTCCTCTGCATGGCTCAAGCAGAGGGAGGAAAAAGCTTTCTCCATACAAAACATCAGTGAATTCGTTTTAAGTGCTTTGTGAAAAGACTGCAGGACATCAAAGTCCTTCTATTTAAGGCAAAGGTTGTTCCTTCTGTCATCGCACATAATCTGCCTGACATGTGGTACTTGCTCAAGGATGCTCCCTGCTAATGCTAGTTTAGATCCCACCCAGCAACAGTTACAGTCTTTTCCAATTGGAAAACAAATGATTGATTCATCCATTAAAATCCACTAGTTTAAAATCCATCAGTACAAAGAAGACAATGTTTCAATAGTCCCAGTTCCACCTGATTGATGTTCTGTTACCTCACACTGTCTTCTAACAGTCAGCAGTTGACATTTTTGCCAATCTTTGGGATTTACAAGTAAAAAAAATAAAGCAAGTCTTTGTAGGTAATTAATTTAAAACGTGTGTAAACGTACTTCATAGTCATTGCAAAACTGGAATGCCAGGTTCTCAAGTTGGCCTTAAACATATTAAGAATATATGTTATTGCAAAATATAAAATTGCAGAAAAAATGTAAAACTTACAGAAAAGTCAAATGTTCAGTTCATTTACTTGAAATAAATAATTCACTACAATGACTCTGTCTGCCCAGAATGAACCACTGATCTGTCAGTGGCAATTTATTCATCTGCAGAAGTAGCACTATGCATGATGTAGCACTTTTAGTGGAAGTATACTGCAAATATCCAGTGCTGGACTGTGGAAAACTAATGGTGTAATAAGGAAATGCAATAAGATGCTGGGGTAACAAATGACATTCAAGCCCCTCTGCTGAGATATAGGGAGGTACAACCCATGGGGGATAGATGGGTGGGCGATAATGTCTTCCCAGAGGCCCCGCTGAGCCCAGCACCCCAAAACTCCCCGGGAGAGAAGATTCAGTACACACACACACACATACACACACACACACACACACACACACACACACACACACACACACACACACACACACACACACACACACACACACACACACACACACACACACACACTCTCTCTCAAACAATTAAACACATACACAAACACACACACACACACACACACACACACACACACACACACACACACACACACACACACACACACACACACACACACACACACTCTCTCTCTCTCTCTCTCTTACACACACACACACACACACACACACACACACACACACACACACACACACACACACACACACACACACACACACACACACACACACACACACACACACACACACACACACACACACACACACACAAACAGAGAACAGTTATTCACCCAAGAGACTTCTGAGCCGTACAGGTGAGACCACACATGTATCACTTCAATTTATCATTCTCACAGGGCAGGCTTTGCAAACAAACCGTAGCTGAGCTAGATCTGCTGATATGAAACATGGCCAGATGCTGGCATCCAAGCAGCTTGTTGCCCTGAGATGGCAAGAGTGCAAATCAGGGATTAAGTCATTGTAGTTTGCCGCAAGTGGTATAAACAAACGTTGCATCGGTACATTCTGATACAACATTCTTATCTCCTTAAAGGCCCAGAGTGACAACTTACTATACAATTCCAGGCTCATACTATAGTATAGTGTCTTTGGTTTCCATCTTCGGGACTTTATTCAAAACGTAAAACCACCTCCCTGATATAAGAGTTTAATTTAACATAAAATGCAGGTCATAAGATTGGAACAAGTATCTCACTGTGAAATTATTTCCATTTGATAATATATCCCCTAAAAGCATGATGGTAAAATATAATATTTGCTTACTGTTACTATGATTAAACTACAATTAGTATTACCAATAGTATCTTATACTGTTATATGAAACAGTATACTTTACAAATATTTGAAGATAATATTTTTCTTATCTTCGGTATTGGTGTCAATCTTCAGTCACCATGAAATAATTAAGAAGAAAAATATGGCAACTCCAAAAGCCTAAATATTGATTAAATCTGAGGAATTGAACCATAGAAGATCACCACAAGATGTTTTAGGAGTTCAGCTTGTTTTAAAAGAGGACAAGCATACAATGTTCATTGACAAGGCATGGCACTAAATGCCAGGGGTTTGATCCTCACATTGTCTCACTGTTTAGATTTTTTAAATCTTCACTGGCATAGAGCATCACTAAATGTCTCACTTTTAACTGAATTAAAATCCCATCTCCAGCAACAATTAAAACAAAGCATATTCAATTAATAGAATTGTAATAACTCAAAGTCAGACAGAAATGCTGCTGTTGTGGCCTTCAGAACCCACTGCTTTTGAAAATGTGTTACCATAGCTCTGCATAAACCAATGGGTTGCTGAGCACGGATGCAAACACAGCACAATTCTGTGATAAGGATGGGCAGTCAGAGAAGAAACTTATTTAATCCATGCAAGACGAATCAGGTGAGGGAGAGATATGGTGACCTTTGAACCTAAACACCATCTTGCCTGAACAATTGTCACCATCAGCGGAAAAAAAAAAGTCAAGCCCCAAAATAGGTTGTGCTCCATATGCTTCAGAATACTCCACTCTACATTATCACCACAGGCCCTTCCTGCAACAGCTATAAAATAAACAAGTGCATAGATGGATGGAGTGTTATGGGGCTTTGCAGTTGGTATTTTTTGTCCTTTTTTTTGTTTCAATCTATCTGGGAGGTAAAAGCGATACCCCTGCTGAGCTCTGGATGCATACAGCAGGTTGGAAGTCTTTGGATGGCTGTGTCAATGATCCTTACAAACACCGTTCAGCTGAGAGGAGGATTCTAACCAAACAGTATATCTTACAACATCTCCAGGTTTTTTCTAATATGTGGACATTTGAAGCAGTATAAAGCAAATGGAGGGTGATCAGTGTGTGCCTTATCCACCTCATGCTGCACACTTATTCCCACATTTCTCTTGTTTTCACTTCATTGCTTCCAACTGACAAACCCTCTGCTCTCTCAGCCTTCTATTGCCAGACACAGCTCGCCAATTAGAGGGAAAGGAGCTTTGGAAAGCCGTCGTGCTGTGTCTCCACATTTCCGTCTGGATAATAGCTTGTCTTAGCCAGTGGTAAGGTGAGTCATATATGGTGCAGTCTGCCAAAATGACATGCAATGCTGGAAATGTAATGATACATGATTTGTGCAGTGCCAATACACGAGCACTTCAGCACTTAAATATTCCGTGTAGTCAGTGACAAATGCCTCTTGTGTTTTCAGATGGTTTCAAGTTGTTGTTGTTGTTGTTGTTGTTGTTGTTGTTGTTGTTGTATGAGGCAACAAACTGCACTGTCCCCCAAAATATTCCCTGTGGGGACAATAAAGTATGACTACCTTCCCTACCACTACAGTTGCTCCATTGTCATTCATGATCAATAGTATTATGCAGACTGGATACAACTGTTCCTATCTGTAGCAACTTGAGCAACTGTTGAGATGAAGGAACAAAGCTTTAAAAAAGGTAGCAACATAAATTAACAAAATCAATCACTCTTTCAATCTTAGAACTGGAGTCTATCAATATTTGTATAACAATCAGTCAAATTACTATAACGTGAAAAGTGTCTCTAATGATGATGAAACTACAGTTAATAATTTCTTGACCCCGCGGTTCACTTAAATGTACTGCCTGAAAACTAGCTTTGTTAAGCTCAACATGTTGAATACACAATCACCGTAATACCTCCAAATAAATGTTACTTATTAAGGTAATAATATTGAATAGAATATGAATTGAAAAAGTTTAAAAAGAGTTTGGTACTAAATACAACCTAATTATGCCAAAAATAATAACCGCATTATATAGTGTAATAAGCTTGTTGTTTCTGTCATTTTTGAGAAATGTTTTGCAATATTACAGTGTGCCTTATGTATTCCTGCTTTCTTGTTTTGCAAGCATGGTGCTAGGAGGTCTACCAAAGGATAATTTGCTGCCTGTATGCTGTGGTTCAGTGCCACTTATAGCTTTAACATGAGGACCTACTTTAATAGAAATAATGGCCCACCTCTTCTTTTAACTGAGTGGTTGTAAAAGCTTGAGTGTTCTACTATTGCTCATTAGCAGGCATTGCTTAAATAAGCTAACTACCATTTCCTCCAAGAACTGATGCGACATTGTGCCAAGCAGCACTTGTCTTTGAATCTGTAATCTTGCAGGGAAATGTGTTACAAAAGAGGACTCCCAGAAAGTAAAATAATGATCTTCTCCTCCCAAGACAGTTTCCACAGTTAGTAAAGATAAAACGTGCCCGCTACGGCATTACTTTTGTCAGACTTTTGTCAAATCAGAATGCGCTTCCAGGAATTTTTTTTATCCCTTACTTATATTAAGTAGAACATTTGTCTCAACATTCGATCCCTTTTTCTCACAACCGTTAGTTTATCCCACACTGCATGCTTCTTTAAAATGCTTTGACAAGTGAGTCGTTCATGTCCCAGTGACAATGGATCTTAGCCGAAATCTCCCTATACTTCACCATTGTTGATATTTACTCATAAGCGTTACAAATCTTTAAATAAGTTACAATAGGAATATCAGTTATGCATCTGCTAAACCCATGTTAGAAAGTGGAGCTATAGTTGACTTGAGTGTATGAGAAAATATATAGCCATTGTTTGAGTTGTCCAAACTGGGCTGGTGTAGATATGAAGGGCTCATTCTAAAATAACAGAAACACAATGATCCTTAGATCTAGGTGACTATACACTGAAGAATACTTAGTCATATATTCTCTTCTATATCTGTAAATAATCCCTTAAGTCTTACCCACTGGACGTTTGCCAAAAGCCATGGTGTAGGGGACTTAAATGTGGATTGTGTTCTGTCAAATTTGCTTGTACAGTCAAGTGTGAAAATACCTCAGTGTCTCATTAATCTAATTTCACAAAATAAATTAAAGGCCTTACTGATTAAATTGAATTAAAAAAACAACATTCTAGTTTTTGGCGACACAATGCCAACTTGAGGTTAATCAGAACAGCTTTGTACCGATGAACAATTTCTTAAATTGACCAAATAAATGTATTGCAAAAGTCTGCATGCACAACATGACCTTAGTATCCCTCCATTTATTTGTAAAGCTACAATATGCCAACCCTTTTGTATCTCTACTCAGTCATTCTACATTCCTACCACATCACTCACCTTGATAAACTTTTGATGAATTATCTACACTGACACTTTTATACCACTATTATATAAACTCTAAAATATCTACAACATCAATTTAAAGTTATTTTTAAGTTAATTGGGGTAACTATTACCAACTATTATGTAAATACAGGAAATTAACAATGACATGTGGCTATAAGAAGTTGAGAAAGATTGGTGACATATAGTGTAAATTACATGTGTGTGTTATGTGCAATTGGCCTTCACCCTGAGGCCATGCTAATACATCAGCATCTCTGTCAGTATAGCTGACATTCATTACAGAGATGACAAAGCTTGACCTCCACCAAGGCTGTTTCCATAACTTAAAAGTAGTGCGTGATCCCGCCCGCCCTGATCCATTGGCCAATGCTTCACCTGTCTGCAGACAAACAGAACTAACTATGAATGGTAATTTCAAGGTCTTAGTATACACAAATAATGGAGAAGAAAAAAGGCAATAAGTCCATTATTTTGCATATCTGGACATGCACCATCTGGACTTTATCTTTAATCATTTTAACTGCAATGTTGGTCACCTTTTAAAGCTTTTACAAGGGGGATAATTATTTAGGGTTTCGAAGGTAGGCTTGGCTGAAAAACCCTTTTTAAAAACGTGGTTAACCCTAAGGAAACATGATTTGGAAACGTGTGTGGATTTAGCATCGTATAATAAGCTATATCTAAAGTATTCTTTCCCAACACATGATTTTTCTCTGCTACAAAGTTCTTGTTTCACAGCCAACAGGGAGAGGAGAACTTATTTCAGCAGCGAATAACTCTTTCCGTGTAGTATTGTGCAAAAAGTATTGAATTATGTAAGATATCCATACATAAGAATGTGTCAACAGATCAATATTTGCTCTCAGTTAAAGACCCATGTCAAACAAAGTCAGAAAACACTGCAGACTTTGTTCACAAAAACATTTTCTCCAACCTTGCCGTAGGATGTTTTCTCAAAGTCTAACAATGTCAAATCGTGTCCACTCTTGCTACATCGAGAGAGCAGACAACAAGTAGGGACTCATGAGGGAAAGCATTGGTGGATTAGAACAAAATGAGTAGTGCAGTTGGTGATCACACCTTTCAGCACATTGCATAATGTTGCATAAGTATTACATTGCTGAAAAGTCATATATTTCACGAGTTATGATCCATTCAGTTGTTGTTCAAAGTCTATTTACAGAGTATGTTATCCTCCTTCCAACATCACTGTTGTATCCCCTTCAATAAGCTGCAGTTAGAGGCTTGTTAAGTCAAACCTGATTTGATGTTTTTGACTCGTACGCTACTCCGTAATGCTCTGTGCCTTTTTTTTAGAGCTTTGGTCTTGAGACAGTGGCTCTTTCAGAAAAGTTGTGTGGTTAAAAAGCGTGCTCGGAATCCAAGCCCTCTGCCTCCCTTTTGTTCGTGGTGAATATAATGACTGCCTGTCCTTTTGCGCTCCCAAGTCATGCTCCCTGGGAATAAGAGTGAAGAGAGGGCTTTTAGCTCCCGATAAATAGGCCTGCGTGCTCTTCTTAAAGTGCTCTTTCGGGATATACATTCTCATCTTCAGTTATTTTTATGCACACGCCTTAGGTTATCTAACAAATAATACACATTTTAATCACCAGTGCAATCGCCAACATGGGTGCATAGGTGAATTATAAGAGAGGTATGAAAACCCACGAGGGACTTGATGTAAGTAGTGGGAGGTGGAGACAAAGACTAAATCATGGGAAAATGTGCATGCAGAGGCAGATACTCTGCATTTTAAACAAGTATAGGTGTGTGGAAAGGTTCAAAATTCAGGACGAAGTGCTTACCTTAGATTCTGAATTGTACACTTGTTTTCATAAGCAAAACCCAACTGCAAACTTTCAATAGCGCTTTTTGTCTCTTAGTTGCATAAAGTGTTCAAAAGCAATTCATCTGATGAAATGCAATGCAAGCAAATGCTGAAGGGAAACAGGACTAATTGCAGTGCAAGTAGAGTTGTGTGCTAATAGTGGTTTGATAAACTGTTATTTTGAATACATGGTGTGTTTGCCCTTCACAGTGTCCTTCTGCAGGAACAGGAAGTGTGTGTGGGTGTGACGCTCCAGGGGTTTCTGCCTGTCTTTGACATTTAGCCCACTGAGACTTCCCTGCTTATCCGTTTGCCCAAATGCAAACCAAGGCAATTATTCAGGGTGCTTTTAAATGTGAGGTGATTAGGGTTGCGCATGTCAATGAACTCAATCACTCTTAATTCTATTACGAAGCGTCTCTCCCTGTGTCTGTCTCTCGTTCTGCCTCAGTCTCCCTCACAGACATAATGTAACGCACACACTATGATTATGACCGAAATGTGACAGAAAAACGGGTCAGGCTTGCATTCCTCTATAAACAGATAGTATAGCAACACAATCTAGGAAGAACTGGAGGACTGTCCTCCCAGGTGGGGTCAAGGTTGTGGGATAACCACAAACGACTGCTTCAAAGATGAAACGACTCCACCTGAATCTAAGCTGAGAATGTAATGTATCAAGGATATCAGCCTCGCTAACATCAAAAGGAAATTGCAATTAGAGGGAAACTTCAAAGCCAAAATATCTGCATGAGTAGGCAAATATTGTAAGGTGGCTTTCAGTGACAGTCGTGCGGCTGTATGTCATCTTTTATCACAAGAGGTCAAACCAAGACTGTGAGTGATATGAAAAGTTCTGACGGTTCCATGCCTAATTTGTTTTTTTAAATAAATGGCACACTTGCACTACAGTATATTCAGCCTGGTGATGCTGATGTGGAGTTACATGCGATCTGCTGCTTTTTAAGAAAGAAAAGAATGAATAAAGCTCTGAGACGATTATCTTTATAACAACTAAAATCACTTCTATAACCAGTGACTTACAGTTGTGCTTTCCTCTTCACAATGCTATTAAGCCAGCAAAGTCTTTTAAGCAAGGGCTTTTGTATTTATTTGGTTAATCATCCAAAGTAAAACTATTGGATGGATGACATGAGATCCATGAACTTTTGTGAACTCTTGACTTCATGTGCATCCAAACGGAGCGGCTGCCATGACAGAACCCTCATTAGCGTTCCAACATGATAACTTTCTTTATTGTTGTTATTTCTTTCTGTATTTCTTTCTTTCTTTTTTCTATCAGTGGTAGCATAAACATTGGCTATTTCTCCAGGGGTCGACACATGGAGTCAAACACGCTTATAAAAATTATAGACACAACAAACAAAACAGCTTATCTAATTTAATTAACCTTTAGAAACTGAATAATGAAAAAACAACAACATGAAACTGAACACAGAATTATAAATCAAACCTCATCAACCTCATTGGTTGGTTTCAGCAGCAAATATTAAAGATTGCAGCACTCAAATACATTATAGCTGTCAACTATCATACATGTGGTATATACATTTTTACAAAATGTTACCCCTTCAAATATGATAAATCATTCCATCCCTGTGAGATGGAATTAGAAAGCTTTTTGTTCGATATATAGTTATGATATTTGTTTATATATCAAAAATATAAAATTAAAGACGAGTCCAACACTGAAGAGCTCCTACCTCCTTCAGGAAGAACAGAACTGCCATAGCAACCATTATTTACCATACAATGATATCAATTGAAAACAATCCTTCAACAAAATGTTTAGCATTCTTTTTGAGTAACTATTTAAAAACTATTTTTCAGATAACCTTTAGCAGTTATTCATCTGGTTTGTTGTGAATTTGTGGCTGTGTGACTACATTGTAAAGTGTTACCAGAGGCTGTGAACTGCAGAGAGGAGTGAAAGACCCTCATGTGGCTGGTGAAACCCCTCCTGGATCTGGAAGTCTTTGTAAATGGTGAGGGAACTTTATATATCCATGTAGGCTTGGATTATCCATGCTTTAACTCAGCCGAAGGGCTGAAGATTAAATACTGCAAGTGGCCCAGGTCTAGCTGACTCGACCTGTGGGGCCAAACGAACTGTTATATTGGAGATCTGAGGCTCAGTCGGATCAGGGGAGATTTATTCCTCCATCCTACTGTGGTTTAATACGGGGCCACCTTCTAAACCGGCACTAAATCACCAGTGCTCCTCTTCTGGAAACCTTTCTTTCTTTGGGGTCCCTCATCTAATTCTTGATTTATCTTCTTGTATTCAGGCTAGTGGGGTATTTGGGAATATCAAGGATCAGACAAATGGTCCAGCAAATCATTTGTTACATACACACACTCTCATGTACACAAACACACTCACATTTTTATCATAATTAAAGATTGGATAGTCATCACAATTCTGGAATGACTTCACTTGGACTATGAGGAAAGGTACAGAGATGCAATCACTTCCCATAACTCAAAATGTGTTCATCTCTATGGGGTCCCTGAAAATATAAAGTAATATTGCCTGCTGGGTTACAACAATAAGGCAGGTGCAATGATTCAGAAGCAGATGAGATTTAATCCTCACGTGCATGTAAACAATAAGTGATTTATCTCTTGTGTGTCAGCATGTTTAAGAATACCTATAAACAGCTCAGTATAGCAACTTCCCTGTAGAAGGAAACTCAAGACGTTGGTGCTTGGATTTTGAGATACTCCGAATGCCAAATGTTACAGCTTTTTTTCTACCATGGACTTCATGTTTTATTATAGGGGTAAATTTGCTTTGCCATGCGGCAGTATAAAGCAATCTGTCCACTCAACACATTCTCACTCCCAACCGGTCAGGGCCCCACTCTATTACGTACAGGGTACCCCTTGAAAGTCAGTTTTCAACGGGCAGGGTGTCCCATTGACTTGCATAGAGCTCCCTGAACGTTGGTAATAGACACGTTGGGATCGCTGCGAAATGCTCTCCGCAGATCCATTCTCACAGCGTTTATCAACCTTTTTATTACTCAATATCAAGCCACACTTATTGTTTTTACTTCTTTATTTTAATTGAATAATTATAGGACTTTTGTTGCCGTCAGTTATGGGGAGAGTAGGGGCTCAGAATACTGAAATCTGTATTGTTTCATAGTTTTTTTCTTCTAATTTTGTATTATATTATAAACCACACACTGTTATTTACTCAACAATAACACATAATTATCCTTGTGTTTATTTATTTGTTTGATTAATAAACACAAGTTGGAGTCCGTCAGGACCGAGGGTCGGAGCAGCTCATAGCAGTTGCTTTAGAGAATTTTACACCCGGAAGTAAGTATTCTCTCCGCTTCGCTTGACAAACCCCGTGATAGTCCTCAAGCTCTGTGATTGGATTTTTGAGTGTGCGCCGAGAAGGGGTCCACCCCGTCCCCCCCTCCTCGTCCCCAGAACTACACATGCTGGCTATTCTGTGTTTCGCAACATGTTCTATGGCACGTCTCTCCCGGGAATTGTAGTTTTAAAAGACGTTTTCGTATTTCCCATAATAAGAAGTTGCCAGTATTAAACTGTGTACATCCCTGGAGGTTTAGGGGATAGGAAACACTCAAATTTAAAACATGTAATTAATACATGGGTGAAAATGGCTTGTGTCCATAATGGGCAGCATTATATACCCACATGACAGCTAAGGTCAGAAGAGCTTTATTTAACAGCTGGTCTTATGTTTGTGACCCCTCCTGTTGTTAATTGATAATTACATTACAAATTGATAAGCCTAAAACATGCACTTGTCAAGGTTCAGAGGCAAATTTTGCAAATATGGCAGTAGCCATTGATCATCTTTAGATAAGATATACTTTATTGATCCGAAGTTGGAAACATTTGCGTTACATCAGCATGTGTAACAGTTGTAAATATGCAGTGGTGTTTATTTGTAAATCATTTAGTATAATCACACAAATTGTGTGTTTTATATTTAATAATTCTGTGTTCTTTATTTATTGATTGTTCAATACCTGACAAGGCCGGAGATGAAACATCTATACATCCTATAAGAGTATAATACATATATATAATATCAGTTAAAATAAGTGCTTCAACATAGTTAACATTGCTGGAGGTATGCACAAATATTGATAGATGTCTTGTAATGCACTATTGAGGAACCTGCGACCTAACTACACCGTTTGTGAATATGATATGTCAATAAACCTTAGAAAATCTTGAAATCTTGAAAGGGATGTGCAAAATAGTCATTATATACAGTCTTTAATAAACTATTAGTAGAGAATAACGAGTAATGAATATACTTTATAGGGATCCTATTAATATCTAATAATAAAAATAATGAAATTCAATAACATGCTTTAACCACTAGGTGTCCCTTTATATCAGCTGTGCACCTTTATGGTGTAAATTCAGCCTATCTACCAATTGGGTCAAATATAAAAGTCAGCCGAATTAGTGTTGATACTGCAAAGAGACGTATTGTGTGAAAAGAAATGTAAGATGTTGTTTAATTGCTGATATATTTATGATCCACGTCACGTTTTCAGTGTTGGCGGCAGTTCCTCATGTTTGTCTAGAAGTCTTCTCATCAGGGCTCTATAAATAGAGAACTAGGGCAGATATGTAATATTTAATGCA
>NW_011368829.1:2841-5155 GCF_000735185.1 Notothenia coriiceps | reverse complement strand
AAGAGGCTTTGAAATGTACTTCAGTAAAAAGTACCCATAACTAGCAGCTGTTTTAAAGAGTACCTGACCTCCCTTTATATTAATAGAACAATAATGTCATTGTTAGCTAATGAATGTTTCCATGGTGACCAACGGCAACATGACAACGTTTCCATTGGTCCCTCTTCTTTAGAGAAGACCAGGAAATGATGGATACACGGATCGTGTTCAAATCAATAGGCACGCAATGACTCTAAATAATAATGATCACGCCACCAAACACACATTCAGACTAAAGGAACCAGCCTGTTTGGAAAATGAGAGAAGTAGAAAGTACAGGTATTTGAGTTCAACATGTGAGAAGTAGAAAGTACAGGTATTTGAGTTCAACATGTAAGAAGTAGAAAGTACAGGTATTTGAGTTCAACATGTAAGAAGTAGAAAGTACAGGTATTTGAGTTCAACATGTAAGAAGTAGAAAGTACAGGTATTTGAGTTCAACATGTAAGAAGTAGAAAGTACAGGTATTTGTGTTCAACATGTAAGAAGTAGAAAGTACAGGTATTTGTGTTCAACATGTAAGAAGTCAAAGTAAAAAGTCATCAGAAAAATAAGTCGTGGAGTAAAGTACTCACACCAGAAAAATGTACTTAAGTACAGAAACAAAGTATTTGTACTCCATTCCTTTCCAAGCATTTATGATAAGGGTGAACAGTTAAGTTTGTTATCGATCCAGCAAAGTTGTGCAGGCTCTTTCACAGCTTCAGTCTTCAGTATAACGTAGAAAATATGTGACCTTATCCCAACTCATTTACCCTCGCACACATACCATAGAATCTAGGAATAAGGATTTTATAAAAGACTTAAATGTACCAGCTTCAGTGCGGTCTGCAGATTGGCAACACTATAAACAAATCTTTATCTTGGCTGTCTTTAAAAAAAACCTGCTTGGTTGTGAAGCAATTAAGTCAGAGATTGAAGACGCTGACTGGCTGTGGACTCTCCTCTGAAATGCAGTATGTTTTTCGACAAGTTATCAGCCAATAAAAGTAGTTATTCCCAGAGGATTGTTGACATCCAGCTGGATTCAGCTTATTAACCATAGACACATGCATTTCCAAGCATTTGGACTACCTATGTAAATGTAGTATCTTTTCAATTTACACACGACATCTATTGCACGTCTGTCCGTCCTGAGTGTGGTCTGCAGATTGATAACACTATACAAATATTTGTATCGCCTCATTTTGAAGCAAATAGGTCAGAGATTGAATATGCTGGACGGCTGTAGACTGGGATATGTTTTTGACAAGTTATCAGCTAATAAAAGTTATCCCGACTCATTTCGATCCTGTTTTCTGCCTCCAGATGTTTCCACTACAAGCTCCTTCACGACGCGAGGTGGAAAGCCTACATCAACATCTGCATGCTGGTTCTCTTCTGGCTGGTCTTTGTCTCTCTGGTGGTTTCTTACGCCAAGATCGCCCTCAAACTCCAAAGGAGATCAAAGGAGAAACCAGACCTTCCCAACGCCGCCCGATACAAACGCACCGCCAGAAAGTCCTTCTTCATCCTCTTCCTCTTCACCGTCTGCTTCGTCCCATATCACATCGTCCGGGTTTTCTACATAAAAACGCAGATCACAGATACGGCGTGTATCTGGATGGACGTGGCAGACAAAGCTAACGAGGTGGCATTGCTTTTCTCGGCCCTGAACAGCTGCCTGGACCCCGTCATGTACTTCCTGTTGTCTTCGTCTGTGAGGAAGGAGGTTCTGCGCCTGGTGAGCAGCGTGTTCTGTGTGCGAGATGCTAATGGGGTTATCGGTAGCAGCTCCACGGTGGAGAACGTTAGGTCAGAGAGAGGACAGGCGAACATAAACTTAAGCAGCCAATTAAAGGAGGCGACAACCCAGTGATGACGTATTAAAGTAGACCAAGTTAGCATCCAGGGGGCTGCCTCAATACATAAACAAGCTAACGGTGGCTAATGTTAGGCTATAAAGCACATGTGTCAAACTCAAGGCCCGGGGGCCAAATCCGGCCCTTGGTGGATTTAATTTCGGCCCGCAGGATAATTTCTAATTCCTATTAGATCTGGCCCTCCGGTATATTGCTCTCACCCCTTCACTCCATCCTGAGGGTCTCCTCAGCTCAGAGCCTGAGCCCAAACATTGATGACCTTGTATGACACCAAGTATCTGAGCTAGCATCACAGAGCAGCACACTGAGTTTAATGGATGTTTCCTTCTGCACTTTCTCTCTCACGACAACAGGGCATGTTTGGTTTCTCTTTGAGGGAAATAGTTTTGTTGAAGCTGTTGTTGGGAAAATGT
>NW_011368829.1:0-2801 GCF_000735185.1 Notothenia coriiceps | reverse complement strand
CTGCATCACGACCACATCATCTCAATTCAAAGACTCAAGACTCAAAGGTTCTATTGTCATATGCTCAAAGCTACAGTGTAGAAATGGCAACGCTCCTCCAGCAATGCAACATATAATACAATACAAAATAATAAATAGTGCAAGAAGTGCTTTGTCAGTTCCAGGTTTAATATGTGCAATAAGTTCATTTCAATAAGTTCTGTAATAAACATTGAACCAGTCCGGCCCTCCACTAGTACACATTTTTTTATTTTGGCCCACTGTGTATTTGAGTTTGACCCCCCTGCTATAAAGGAACTACAGCACGGTCACATGACTTCACGTCACCATTTTGAGTGAATAAACGATATGTATGAGATAAATGAGTCAAACGTGTTTAGCTATTCTGTCATTTTGTCACAAAAATGCATTATTTATTGTGTCAAACTGCAACAAATGTTTAAATCTTTGACCTGCTGGTGGTGCTTAATTGTCTCCATATTTCATGGCAATACATCAAAAACTAGTTGAGATATTTCAGTCTGGATCGAAGTAAAGGGACCTTTTGTTGCAGGTAAAGTTAATTTCATATTTCCCACTGTGTACATTAGTGGAACAAGACACTATTATACAACTGGGATCACCAAGAAAATGATTTTTACGGAATCTGAGATCAAGTACTGCTGGAATAAAAGCAACCGAACCCTGCGGATAATGAGTGTGACGTTTTTCCTTCACACAAATGTGAAAGGAAATAAATTGCAGGCGACTTCAAAGCCTGGACTTTCACGACAAATTACAAAAGATCACAAGCTCACAGAAAACCCAGAGGAGCTTTTACTGAGATGAAAGCGTCTGACGTCACCGACAGAAACATAAAAAACACTGTGTAAAAGTCAGGAGCTTCTCTGATATGTAAAGAACATGCTTTCATACTCAGGAGGGTGACTACAGGTTGTTTTTATTTACTACGTCCTTCTATTTGGTGTCATGTGTGTCAATCATTATCTACAGTGTGACAGGAGGGAGGAGAATATGCTCCAAAAATAGAACTAGAACAACAGCGCCATCTAGAGGACGAACAGGTACTTAGAAATGTGTATATACGAGTATTTCCACACTGCTGTATTAGTTAGTTTTACCTCAGCCTTAATAAAGAAGAGGGTATCTGAGAAGTCTCTCAGGTGTATATCAGTATGTAGTGTCTCTACTTTAAAGAGTCCTCTCCTGCTGATGTTCAGGTGTATATCAGTATGTAGTGTCTCTACTTTAAAGAGTCCTCTCCTGCTGATGTTCAGGTGTATATCAGTATGTAGTGTCTCTACTTTAAAGAGTCCTCTCCTGCTGATGTTCAGGTGTACAGTATGTCAGTATGTAGTGTCTCTACTTTAAAGAGTCCTCTCCTGCTGATGTTCAGGTGTATATCAGTATGTAGTGTCTCTACTTTAAAGAGTCCTCTCCTGCTGATGTTCAGGTGTATGTTCGGCTCTGTTGTGATTGGTCAACAGCTTAGAAATGTCCCGCCCCCTTAGCCTATCAAGTACAATGTGATGGAGCGCTATAGCCAATAGAAGTGCGAGTGTTACACAGTGATGTCATTAAGAGAAAAAATACATTTCCGACACCTGTATCACTCTACGGGGAAGTAAACAGGGCGTCTCTAAAACATGCATTATTTGTACTTTAAAAAGTGTCACCACATGTTGATAAAGAATGCACCACACATCTCATATACTAAAATTCCCCGGCACAGTACCACAGCTTGACCCTTATCTCTTAAACCTTATCTCTCACACAGCGTAACTGAGGAAGTGGAACCTGAAATAGCGAGAGGGACGCCAACATGTTGTGTTACATGAGAGCAGCTCTGATGTGAAATGACAAAAACCTGAAGTGCAGTAAGAAAGTAGGAAGTTGTTTTTATTTTTAGCTTTGAATATAACATTTAAAGAAGTGCAGCCGTTTGTTCTTCAATGACCTGGACGGAGCTCCTGCTAGAGGTACGTGTACGAATGATTGCACCGTGCAATAACTCGATTTCAAAAGGGTTTCATCTTCGTTTATAGAGAAATAGATTAACGTAACATGCTCATACGTTGTTCTTTAAATATAGCATGACATATGTATTTCTTATGAACACGTATTGGAGGATATTTTGGGTTCATTTGTTTGTTACAAGACAGGAGCAAAGGGTTGTATATTCAAATAATAGGAGAGTTGTTTTAAGCATTTTGATTTGACATTTGAATACAAATGTTAGATTGCTTTGATTTAGATTCAAGCCCAAATGTGTGCAGACATACATCGATAAGATCCTTTTACAATTACTAAGACAATTCACCGCCAACATAGATGCATTTATGACCAACGTCCGGGCATTTCTAAAACTTTTGAAAGTATTATTTCTAGATTGAAATATGTCAATTGTATGCAAAATGTTCCTCTTTCTGCATCTGCCTAACAATAGTTGTGTTTATTCGGCATATCAAATAAAAAAAGAAGATATTTCAAGTTAAAAAAAACAGTATCGGAAAAAACTATTTAAGATATCCCACTTAGGGTTGCAAAATTCCGGGAATTTTCAAAGATGGAAACTTTCAATGGGAATTAACGGGAATTAACGGGAATAAACGGGAATTTATGGGAATAAACGGGAATTTATGGGAATAAACGGGAATTAATGGGAATAAACTGGGAATTTTCTAAATTGAAGGTTGGCTCTTCATAGGGAACTTAAATATAGTTGGGGAAAGTATATTTTAGCATAATCTTGACTAAAACAAACAGATGCCATTCAAGTACACTTGAATATCCATGCCATA
>NW_011368828.1:0-4784 GCF_000735185.1 Notothenia coriiceps | reverse complement strand
GATCTGATCGGATATCAAAGTGATCCTAATCCTGTGTTTTGGTTTTGAACTACCCAAAATCCAAATCTGATCCGATCAGATAGGGATTAAAAGTTTTGAACTACTGGGCCCTGGATATCAATCTGTTTCCATAGGGTTTAAATCCTAAAACCGTCTTTTTGGAACTTGTTTAGTTTGGGGTAAAACAAATGGTCTGGTAATGGAAACATCTTTATCTTTCAAAGTTGAAGTAAAGTGTCAAAAAAAGTGTCATTTTAGGATGGGTGCCCAAGCTTCAGATTTGTATCAAAACTAGCGTTGCCATGTTGTCAAAGCATGCTTACTGTATACTACCGGTTTGACTTGAGTGTATGTATAACGTGTTAAAAGGTTTAACTGAACCTCCTCGAGTAAAGAACCACGTTTCAGTTCCCACAGTGCGAGTAATGAGCCAAGCATTAAGGAGTTGTTGCAGGTTCCTTTCCAGTCAATTAACTAGTCACTTAGGGTTCAATTTAAATCAAGCTTTTTCAGAGCATGGAAGGAGCCTAAAACAGAGCTGCAACAGTTAGTCACTTACCCAATTGACAGAAAGAGAACAGACAACTATGTTGATTTTTCCCATACGCAAAATCATTTCTGTTACCACCTTCTCTTATGAGAGGATTTGAGGCTTATCTTTTGTCACAGATGACAGTGGACTGAAGATCTTTGGACTATTGCTCAGGCAAATACACTTGAAGCATAGGCAGTCGAACATTATAACAGGAATTAAAAATAACGGATATTATCTTAAATTGCAATCATTGACTTCACAATAATGGCATTGTTTTAGAACCTGCCTGGCTGTTGTTTTGAGATTATAACAGTTATTTTGCTTACTTTGTGACAGGCTGACAGTAGGGGTTCAGAGAACCCCCCAAAAACGCCCACCATAGTTTCAGTAGCACTGCATTATTCAAAACTAATGATGAAGCGTGTGTGCTGGTGCATGAAGTCTATAATGACATCCACAGTTCCACATTTACTCAACCCTTTCAAATCAGTTCCCTATGAATGACAATGAATGCAAATGTCTTATGCTGGGAAGAAAATAGATTGTCAGCACTTTTCAGTTTCATGCATTTGTCAAATGTAGGGGAAAACTCCTCATGCAACGTTATGTAAAAGGTGCTCTGTTACCTGCACCATTACATCAATCAGAATCAGGTTTATTGCCAAGTAGGTATACACATATGAGGAACTGTATCCATAAACACAGTTAAAGAAGACAAAGGGCCAAGCAAGTAAAAACAATTTAACTGGATACAGTATACTATATCTAAGTACACATCATAATACAATAAAATGCAGTATTGTTATGGAGAATGGAAAGCTTTGCTGATACTCAGAGAGGTAGCTTGTGTACAAATGAGTACAAGCAATGCCACCTGCTATCAATTAGCTTAATCCCAAGTTAGGAAAGTCGTGATAATCGCACATTTTAGCAGTTGATGATTCTTTTCCTCTGCTTTTGGGCTTTGACAGCTTTTTTGTTATTGTCTATCCAACATGGTGGACCACTGTAGGCCCCCACAGCTGGAGAAACGTTAGGGTACCTGCTTAAGACACAGTGAAAAAACACCACCTAGCATGTGCATTTCGCCCCTCTTGCAAACCACATAGTGATACAAGTGTCTACACAACATACACATAATGTCCACACTTACATCATGTAGGGGTCGTCATCAACGTCATTCAAGTACCGAAACATGCTGGGTGGTTTAACTCAGCTGGCTGATGCTATGCTAGCCAGCTAGCTAGGTAAACAGTCGTGTTTTTCAAGGATGAGACAGAATGACGGCCGCTAACTACCAACAGGCTGAAATTAAGCTCCTTTTATCAACCCCTTCCCCAGAAACACTCAATCCCAGCGGCTGTTTATCAAAGCGAGAGGCGGCCCAGAGTCCCAGAAGATAGTAAATTCCAGAAACCTGGACCAAACATGAAAACGGAAGTCAGTCCTCTGACAAAGAGAAGCTACACTGCTATAAAGTTAGCATCAGAGCTAATGACAGGGACTTCCGGTAGCTTTACCTTTCAAAATAAACTACTTCCCTTGAGGCCTTTTATTACATCATTTCATTATTTAGATTTTGGAATACTGTAAGCCAAGATATGATACAAAATGTCAAGTCAAATGATGTACACTTCATACATATTCATATGCACACTCCTTGGACAATTTTGAACATTTCTCCACCAAACTAGCACTTCTAATAACTGCACACCTCTTTAATTTTAGAACAGATTTTTATCCAGATTTATGCTTTGAAGAAGCCCTATTTTTCCTTTGATCCAAATACAAAAATAAAGACAGGTTAAACTGCTGCCAAGTTTGCATCAGAGCTAATGCCAGGGACTTCCGGTAACTTTGCCTTTCAAAATAAACTACTTCCACAGAGGCTTTTCTGGTAAAAAAAAAAAATTGACAGAGAGACAGACAGGCAGACAGACAGACAGACAGGCAGACAGACAGACAGACAGACAGACAGGCAGCATGTAGGTATAGATAAATAGATAAATAGGTAGATAGATAGATAGATAGATAGATAGGTAGATAGGTAGATAGGTAGGGTAGGTAGATAGGTAGGTAGGTAGGCAGGCAGGCAAGCAGGCAGGCAGACCGATATATATATATATCTGTCCACCAGGCGGCAGTGTTTATATTCCACATATGTGACTTTTGCTCCTCCATTCTACGCATGCGCAGAAAGTAATTCGACCCTCAAACCCGGATGTAACCAACGCCTAACCTGTCCGAAGAAAAACGGTGAGTAGAGTTAGAAAAACAGCCTTAAAATATATATGTATTCTTTATTATACTATGGTACTTATGTAAGAAAGTCCCGTTAACAGAACAAAGCTTCTACCGAAAGAAAACGCCTTTTAATTGCTGTTAATATCCGCGTACTGTTAAAGTTTCCGAGCTATAATTTAGTGTCGGCTAACATCAATCTGGGAAAATGAAGTTGTTATCCCTGCTGTTGTTTTATTATTCACCTGTTTTGTATTTATAGATTAAACTGTCGCTAGTTTATGTAGTTAGATAATAATGGCAATTGTTTGACAGACGACATACACTTGAATAACCTCTCATTTCATCAATCTGAGCCAAAAAGAGCAAATTACAAAAAAATAGCCTCAGATTTAACATCTTTTTTTGGTTTGTTAAAGCTTCTTAGTGTCAAGTTTGTGCTTTAAAGTTTCCACAGATCTGCGTTTATCTGATGAGTTGCTTGTTTAGCGGAAGTGTTGGGCAGTATCCGCCTCTGAATGGGCTAATACAGGCCGTCGTTTTGTTACACATGTCTGGTATGTAGTCTATGCGGAAGGAATTCACTTTCATCAATAAGCAGACACAAGCTAAGGATGTGAAGATGTGTACTATTTCTACTACCTTAATCATTTATCTTGGTAACAACCCACAATACCACATAAGTATAACACTAAAATCAAGCAAGAGTACTTTAAATGGAGAAATCCTACTTGTACACCGTACATTTTGTATTATTTGTATTATTTACCAAGTCTTCCACTTGAAACTAGCTCTGTGTGTTTGAAATATCAAATATCATAATTAGTTGGTATTTAAAACACATCTGGATGCAATAAAGCATTAAATAAGAGTCCCATTGCAGGTTACACAGTGCAAACACCTTTTTTCACCTTCACATTATTGTTTTTTGTAACAAGTTGAGGAACTACATACATGTATGGATGTAGATTAACAAAGAGTAGACATCTTTAACATGTTTGGAGACAATGTAGTATGTTAAAAATGTAACTGTATAACAGAAGTCCTTTTATTTTGGCAAAAAATCTGCCTAGCGATGTTTTTATTTACTGAAGTTTCCTGAACTAAAATGGACTTTTCTTATAATAAAAGTGCAAAACTGGTAAGGTATTTTTGTCTTAACAAGGCCTTCCAATGTTTTTGTTTTACACATCTAACTAGAAATGTCTTATTACTGGACATTTCCAAAAGACATGCCAGTGTTTGGCGCCACAAGATACACAATACATAACACCAGCATAAGAAACAGAAACTAGACAATGCCGTATATAAATAAATAAAACAGAGGATGTGTCATGGATAATGATCATGGTGGATATGCGAGTGTGTGTTTGAGACGTGATTTGAAAATGGGGAGAGAGTCAGTGTTGCGGATGTCTGGTGGGAGGGAGTTCCAGAGGCGGGGTGCAGAGCGGCTGAAGGCTCTAGACCAGGGGTGTCAAACTCAAGGCCCAGGGGCCAAATCAGGCCCTTGGTGGATTTAATTTCGGCCCGCAGGATAATTTCTAATCACTATTAGATCTGGCCCGCCGGTATATTGCACGCACACCTTCACTCAATCCTGAGGGTCTCCTAAGCTCAGAGCCTGAGCCCAAACATTGATGACCTTGCACCCAAGATGAGATACCAAGTATCTGAACTAGCATCACAGAGCAGCAACCTGAGTTTACATGGATGATTCCTTCTGCACTTTCTCTCTTGAGACAACAGGGCATGTTTGGTTTGTTCTTTGAGGGGAATAGTTTTTTTGAAGCTGTTGTTGGCCTGTGGGAAAATGTAATCGTAAGAAATGACTCTGCAGATAGAGCCATAAGAAATGAATGCAACTGATTATTTAATGTTTAATGTTGTTTTTATAGGCAATCATTTAAGCTTTGTTAGTTCCAGGTTTAATATGTGCAATAAGTTCATTTCAATAAGTTCTGCAATAAACATTGAACCAGTCCGGCCCTCGACTAGTACCCATTTT
>NW_011368827.1:0-7550 GCF_000735185.1 Notothenia coriiceps | reverse complement strand
TTTTCTACATCAACATGTGTCCCCTCTGTGTAAAAAGATTCTGAAATGTTTAGGAAAAAAGATTCTCTCTCTTTTTGTCTTGATCCATTTATACACACACACACACACACACACACACACACACACACACACACACACACACACACACACACACACACACACACACACACACACACACACACACACACACACACACACACGATTAAGATGATGGGAGAGGCCTTGTATATAGAAATGTCCACTTAGTGCATTCCATGTTTAAACAAAGTGGATGTTGAACTTTGAAGCTTTCCTAGGTAAGAGATTTTTTTAATGCCAATGACTTCATTCCCTCTGCCGGTGACAGAAGCTCACACACGCATATTCGCAGACATTCACATATTTGCAGACACACACATATTTGCAGACACACACTGTTGTTCAGTACCTTCCTGTGTGGGGTGGTTTGCTGCGTCATGGCCTTTGGGAAGCTGTGAGCTCCTTTCAGCTGCGTCTTCTCCCAAAGAGAAGCGAGTTTCTTTACACACTCATCCCTGGAGCACAGAGCGACACTGGACTTACTCTGGTCAAAAGAAAATGACATAAACACAGAGGAAAGGTAGATAAAATGTTGGTAAAACAAAACTACTTTTAACACATTTTGATATTAAAAACATGTCAATTTAACGTCATCTGTGGACAACAAGCATTAGTTTTTTTTCTCCATTAGAAAACACAGTGGAATACTTTTTGAATATTTATTTTTATGTTTGTGGAGAGAACAAAACTTTAGATTCATGACGGCTAAACTATCCCCAGTAAAGAAAGGAAAAAGAGAACAAGAGAACGAAAGAGGTTAAAAGACAGGGGGTGTTTCTCAATGTCGAGTAAAGCTGCTCCAGAGCCACTATTTCAAGCATACTACGTCATCGAGTGCCGCCAAAGGACTGTTCCAATATCCAGCATACTTGGAATTCTACCGAGCCCGGCGTACTTCGTAGCGAAAAATTTCGAGGCTGCACGTGTAGACTCTGCGGTCTTAAAATCCCCACAATGCTTTGCGCACGGACCAATTTCCCCAAATCTGTGGCGGAAAATGTAAGGCGGGGCCTCTCATATGACGCACACCTGCACACTTGCTAGCCTGTTCCACTCTTTATTTTCCGAATGCCAGGAAGGATTCTTGCCTAGCTTCTGAAGCAAGTGACTCGGAAGACATGTGCTACCAAGCAAGCATCCTCGCGATTGAGAAACGGCCTGGGTGTTTCTTAATCACGAGTACGCTTGCCTGGTTCTTCGGCGGCACTCGATGACGTAGTATGCTTGCGATTGAGAAACGGACACCCTGTGTTCCCTCCTGCCTGATTACCCGATTGTGTTCACCTTGTGTTTTCTCCTCCCTCCTCACCTGTGTCTTGTTTGTGTGATTAGTCTTGTGTGCGTGATTAGTCTTGTGTGCATTTAAGTTCTGGTTTTTCTGTCTGTCATTGTTAGATCCTTGTTGTTGTTGACTGTGTTCACGGGGAGAGTTCTGTATGTTACGTTTACCCTTGAAATAAAGGTATTATCTGTTAAACCTGCATTTGGGTCCTGCCTGCTTCGCTCAACCCTGACATATTTGTTCTCAGAACCGTTGTGAGAGTCGTGTTTACTGCCAGTGAATAGCTATATTAGAGACAGAAATGCAGTCTTTGATGTCCAAAGAGATACTACAGTTTCATATTCAATGCATATTCCAGCTATCATTTTCTATATTTTAGTCATAAGAGGGTAAAAGGTTACACCTCAGGAACCTAGGCTTCCAAGGACATGATGTTGTGATACATAATGAGTTGAATGAGGGGGAGGCAATCGGCTCTATCTGACACACAAACCCTCCCAAGTGGTTCGGGCGGCTCATGGTTTCACATCAGTCCTATGTTTGTTTTTACAAAGTGCTTCCAAGGGAAGATTTCTCCCTTTTGAGAGTGAGGTATCTGTTGCCTACAATGGCCAGTGAACATGAGACAGAGAAATGACAGCAGCCACCCAAAATACATCCATTCTAATTGACTTCCTGACCTTACTGTGACGTCTCACATTAATTATAGATAACTGCGGGAAACTGTAGCCTGGTATGTAAATCTGATGAGCAGTATAAAAGTCAGTGAATATGTTCTAAAGTTATGTGGATGTCTGGTAACATCCACCTATTGGTAACACTTTAAAAGCACAATTCAGCATTTGTAAGTATCATACAAAAACATACTACATATTTTTATATAGATAACTATACCGTATAGTCGCAAATACAATGAAGAGACCACTGCAAAATGTCAGTTTCTGTGGTTTTACTATTAATAGGCATGTGGTCTAATAGAATGAACATGTATTGTTGATTTCGAAACCACTGACAACATTTCTCCCACACAAAAAATATATTAAGATAATCGTCCAGATCTTGCAAAATTCAGAAAGAGGGACATTGGGAAGACATTTTGAATAATACTTTTGAATTGTGATTAGAATTGCTTACTTAACAACAGTATCAAACATAGCACAACCATTGGGACACTGGACTGGTGTATAAGCCTCACTGCGATTTAACTAAATAATTTGACCATTTTCTACAACTCAAAGTAAAAAAACTCCCCAAAACCTAATGTGACCATGCAGAAAATCTAAAATGATCATTAACCAGAAACAATTATTGTCATTTGCTGGGAAATGGATTTCCAATACTGCCACAACAATAAAGTTCCAAACAACAAAACTTATTTTGTCAATCTTTAAAAGAAAATCACCATCTTTCCTCGGGTTAAGTGCTGTCTCACTACAGAATGGATGTGACTGAATACCAGATCACATTCACAGCAACTAAATGCGAGTGCCTCTTACCCCACATTCCCCAAAGTCCTTAACTTTTTAATCAATTAAAGTCCCTGCTCCATAAAATTAATGACTGGGTGTAGCTCTTCTGCCATGCAGACAGCAGCAGCTCCCTGAAGTCAAGTGCGATGAGATTTGACCTTCCACTTAATTAAAAACCAGCAAAATCTGGATCATCGAGTCCAACCGGTGCACGCGGCCCGGTGATAGAGCAGATGATGGGCACTCCGGGGAGCTCTGGGATGTAATGCTTTTGCCGCTGGCATTGTCATATTGCAATCAGAGAGGTTTTTTGTCCCTAATTTAGCCACAAGAGGGAAGAGATCTACTGTATCTCCAGCCTTTTCAACCTGCGCCATTATGAAAACAGATTTAAAAAAAATGTAATGACCTTTAAACCAGTGTACAGTCGAATAACAATTGGTATTTTCCAAACAAGTGACCCTCCCCTAGGAGATACTGGAAATAATCAAGCGTCCTTGACTCTAACTCATCAATTGCATTTGTTCAGCTTGGGTTAAAATGCTCTTAGAAAGGATGAAAGGAAACTGTTATGGATGTTTGTTATCGTTCTGGTGTCTTTCGTGCCACAAAGGAATAGTGGGAGTGATTACTGTACAAGTTGATACTATCAGAATCTCGGTGTATTCGAATGTAATCTTGGAAAATGTGATATTTTGCAAGAAACCTTATTCAAGGTTGCAGTTGTTGCAAGGCGATATTTTGAAAGCAATATGAAATATTTATTGAAGAAGAGCGAGGTAAATATGACCTGTTACATTTCCAAACTAAATCAGTATTCACACTGTAATAAAGTAATGTGTGTTACATTTTATTATTTTTTACTGTAGTATTACATTGGTTATGCAATGGCAATATAATGTTGTGCAATCCCTAGTCAAGGCAAATCATACATTGTTGTACTTTTTTTTAATACCAAATAGTTTAAAAGAAAATAGTTTACAGAGAGTCTTTCATTTCCCAGAGTAACCAGAACATCACCTCTGTTTCATTTTGTGAATTAAATGTGTTCATTATTCCCTTCACCTTCTTTGAACAAGCGTGAAGAAATTGTATAAGAAAAATCTCAACGCTATCTGCAAGGTTAAATCCCATTCAAGTAGAAGCATATATGTATTTTATTGATGTATTATGAATGGACCAAAGCTTTAACATTCAACAGGATGGACTTCAGGCTTGGTCTCATTATGAGTGTTTTCATGACCTTCTTTGTTACAAACTACCTTCTTTAATCCTCATAATCAAAACAATTCTAATGTTCTGCATCTTATTAATGCTTCATCTGGTGAATAATGAGATACAGATACTGGACTATAATTGTGGCCTTAGAATGGGCACGCTAAATGTAACAGGACAAATCTCTACAGTCAAGCAAAGGTGAGGCTAGGGGCTAATTTGTTGATATTCTGGAGCAGACAGCTGCAGTGCCCTGTCTGCTGCCTAACCTTGGCTTCTCCTGGATACTTGGCACTGTGTTGACAGGCTCTCTGAGTCTAACACAGCTTTCCTTTTTTGTGACAGCTTCTACTGTAGCGTCTCTGATTCAAGACAAGAGAGGAGCACAGCACTCGTTAAAAAGGAAAGTCAAAGTTCGAGCGCCAGAGCTGACAGGTTAGGAAAACTGTTCAACCTTTCAGAGACTGCTAAGAAAAATCACATTAAAGCCACTTAAAGTGAACATTTTGCTTTACTTAAATGGATGTTTCTGGTCATGGCCACATTTACAGTAATCAAACTTTAAACTGAATTAACTGCATTCTTGCAAGTGTAAGTGTTTCACTGTAAAACATACAGCCTTGAGGTAATTGCGAAAGACTACAAAGAGTATGATTTTACTTCCATCTGTTGCATTACCTCTCAGACAAACTCCCAGTTGATAAATTACACTGAACTCGGTGCCAAGCGATAGAGATGTTTGAATAGGGAGACAACACGGTTATAAAAAGACATAATAAGATGTCTAAGTGCAGATAATGAATAAAGCTGGATTAAAGTAACTGATAGGTGATGTTTTTTTAACCCATGCCACCCAATAGAGCAGGGGTGGGGAACCTTTTTCCTCTCAAGGGCCATTTCAATTTTTTCAACATCCTCCGAGTACCGTACAATTTATTGACCTCTGCTTAAAAATACTAAAATCACAGCCCATTCATATCACCTTTCTTTTTATTCAAAAGTACCCTCTTAATCCAGATATCTTACCATGACTCGCGTATCGCTTGTTTAATTTTTTTGCGGTCTAGATTTCTTACATTTTTTTCTTTTTTGCGTGTGTTTATAAATTACCTCGAGGGCCGTACCAAATGGTCTCGCGGGCCGTATACGGACCGGGGGCCGGAGGTTCCCCACCACTGCAGTAGAGGCATCTTTGTTGGAAAAATGTAAGGAAAAATGTGGCTTTGAAGCCTACAATACATCAAACCTATACGGCTATATGCCTATTGATTTAACAGCAACAATACTGCAGTATATGAGCCAGGTGCTCCCTATGATTCAACCTGGGTTCTCTTTCTCCCTCTGAGGAGGCAATGCTGTGGTTGACCTAATTTATTTTGTACACCTTTGGTACGATATAAACCCTGAGGCTTACAGGGCCAGGTCATACACTGCTGAAGGGCTAGTGGTAGCTTAAAAGTCTGTTTGTGCTTTATTCCCCGTTGCTTTGAAGATACAGAAAATAATAGGAAGAACTGAATATTATTTACCTTTTGAAGAAAAGTTGCAGTAACTCCTACAAAATATATTCTGACTATTCTGCAAAATTAGTTTGGCGACATTGAGCATTTTATAGAATAGCTATTTAAGACTGCACCTTTTCCAGATTTGTTTCCATTGGAGATTTAACCCATGACTGCCACTCTGCTAAGACCGAGTGAGCAGACCAGGCTCCCTGAGCTCTGTGTTTCTCACCTATTCCCTCACACAGCGCCTGGTCAGTAACTGTAATGCGCCTCCATGCTGTATAAATACATACTGAGCTTTCCTGAAACTTTCCTCGACACGGCACTTTGAGAGCCTCACATAGCCTGACAGTGATAGCTCTGACAGATACAGAGAGATCAAGGCTGCTGAGGGGAAACTTTGGCCTTGTTGAAAGTTTTAGATGAATGTCAATGTGTAACCTGGACAAACCAGAATAACCTGCCAAGAGCTGCAGGGAGAGGCTGTTTGATGTCTGTTACAGTAAAAGAAGAGATTCTCTTGAAATGTGGAATGTGAGCTACACAGGAACCAACATGGAATTATTTCATTAAAAAGAAATGTAGTCGTGGAATCCTCTCTGGTTAGAAATATCAAAATGACTTCCAGCCAAACAAATATAGACAGAAATAATTGTTCCTGGAGCCAAAGAAGAATGTTTATCATTCGTCAGATTTAAAGGGGCCATGTTGTGCTTACTTTCAGGTTCTAAAATTATATTTTGTGTCTCTACTGTGACATGTTTACATGCTTCAATCTTCAAAAAGTGCTTTAATTTTCTCATCCTGCCTGTGATGCAGCACCTTGTTTCACAATGGATGGCTCTGTTGTGATTGGTCAACCACTTAGTGATGTCCCGCCCCTAAACATACAATGTGTTGGAGCACTAGCCAATAGAAGCGCAAGTGTTACATATTGATGTCACTATGTGGAAGAGAAATTCACTCTGAAGGGAACTTTGGGATTGTAGCCTTTGCAGACATGCACAAAAACCTTTAAAAACCAAGGGAAAACCAAAATGCATTATACAGTTGGGCCCCTTTAAAAAGAACAACAATAAATTAGAAGATACAAATAAGCTAAAGTTGAATAACAAGATTAGAAGGAAAATAACAATTACAGTGCACGGCAAGACACAGCATGAGACAATGGTCCCACATTTAATTGAATAAAAAGCAGAGTCAAACCGAGAGGGGGTTTAAGCCTTCTTTCACAGAAGATCTGTGAGGTCTTGATCTCTATCACATTGCAGCTAATAAGTATTACATCTTGTCTTTATGCTTTGCTCATGCCTTGTGTTTAGTACTCTTAATCTGCTGGCCATTCTACAACAAAACACCAGCTTGTTTATTTAAAGGCTGTCTCGGTTTTATCCCTCTCAATTTTTTTTACTAAAGAAATACGATTGTGTGGTTAAGATTCAAGTGTGGACAAGGTTTTGAAATCACACTTAGACCTTTATCCTGGGAAATAACATTTACATAAATAAATTTAAATAGTTGATTGAATAAATGAAGGTCAGTATTTATGTTATTCAAATGTCTCATACAAGCTCTCATGTGAATAAACATGTTAGCTGTAATCTGGTTTACTTAGCTGTGTTGACTCTTGGAATAATATCATTCATGTAGATTCAAATGAATAATACACCTCGCATGATGGGATCTAAAAATAAATATGGAGTTAACACAGGTAAATGTTAAATGGCCCTAAAGCTGAAAATAAATATTTGCTGTAGCACACTTTGTTTAAAGTGTAGGTGTATTACTGAGAAGTAAATAGCCTACAGTTCACATGCATATTCATGCCGAGCATTGGACAGAAGCTTAAGTGTTCACATTCAGAGTAGGAAAAGAAAATCTCAACAAGCATTTGAGCAGGAACCAGGCCAATCCGGCTAACATAATGAGTTTGACAACATTACTTTACATTGACTTTTGCTCTTTTTACATTTCGTATTTTGTTGAACTCTTTGCCGAGGA
>NW_011368826.1:0-1924 GCF_000735185.1 Notothenia coriiceps | reverse complement strand
TGAAGGTTATGAATGAAAAAAGTAATAGCCATCGATTCCCGACCGAGCTGAACGTTTTGATGTTTGAACGGAGTTTCTGCGATGTGGAATGTGGGAGAAGGAGAGGGCCAAAATAACACGCGGAATAATAAAGAATTTCTTGCGTAGAAGAACAGATAGTTGGAATGCTGTTAACAGCATTCCAACTAAATAAGAATAACAAGTTAACTGTTTGTGAACCATATACATCGATTACACGCTGACAGACAACACAATACTGCAAGGAACAAATAAGAAGTTGGTGGATATTCCCAATACCTTTGAATGTTTGTTTATTTACTCTCCCTCACTGTGCAGTAGTAAACACCTGTGTGTGTGTGTGTGTGTGTGTGTGTGTGTGTGTGTGTGTACCTGGTCCTGCTCGCCTCCCCCTTCCTCGTCGTAGTTGAGCACATTTTCTCGGATGTCCTCCCACTCGCCGTGGTGCGCGGACACATGGTACACACCTTCCTTCAGACCTTTGTGTCTCCTCCAGCAGGAGTACAGGAACAGGCCCAGCATCAACACTGAGGGGTGCCAGAGAGCAGGTTAACACAGCGGGAACACACACACACACACACACACACACACACACACACACACACACACACACACACACACACACACACACACACACACACACACACACACACACACACACACATAATTAAAAGGAGATGCTGAGCAGAAAAACACGTGTTTGGTTGTAAATGAAATTGACAACATGAGCGGGGAGAGTGATGATGCAAACACTGAAATACTTAGCACTGGCTGTAGGATGAGAATATAGATCCTTCACCAAACATCCTTTTTAAATAAATAGGTAATACATACTAAATGGATTTTCCATCACATTAATTTGTCCTGTTAGACCTATTAGATGCACTTACCATACAGTTAAGACAAACTAATGGAGCATGCATGGAAACAGAGGCAGCACCTTTCCACCTATTCCCATTGATATTGCATCTCTCTTTCCTGTCTTATCAAAGACCGCAGCTCCTTTGGAACCTATTAACTGAACGCATACTCCTCCCAGCTTAAACTCTAAGCCTTGGTGGCTCTGCTGAATGTGGAGAGGAATGCAGTGTGAGCCGAGCAGAAAAGGTCCTAAAGCATACACATCAATCACAGCTATTGTGTGCTGAATTATACAACATGGTGGACTGACCTTTAAAGTCCATTAATCTCAACCAATATTTTTCTCCCATCTGCCATCCCTCTCTTTCAGCGTCTCCCTTCTTCACTATCTGTTTTTTCCTAGTTCACCCTTTCTTTTTTTTTATCTCCGTAATTCTTTTTATTTGTCTCTCAGTATTGGAGCCTCCTTCTGTCTTTCTTCTTCTCTTCCCCTCTCATTAAGTCTCTCACGGTGTCTGTTTTCCAGTCCCTCTCTGGCCCCTGTCTGGCCCCAGCTTTTATCTCTCACAGTCGATGGGATCCATTTAAACTAGAATGGTTTGTATGGTGCGTGCTAAGTAGCAGTTTAATTGGAAATCTTCTGAGAAATGCAAGGTAATCACATTAGTCTGGATTTTTTAAGTAATTGCTTCGAAATAGAAGAATGCACCGATGGCTCTTTGGGATCACACTAACAGGCAGGTATTCATAAACAAAGAGAGAAAAACAACTCCCTGGGAACTAATATTTGCTTCAGAGAAAAAAGTTATCTCAATTAAAAATCATCATCTCTATTTATTCACTGCCTGGAACATATTTACCACTTCAGCTCCTGCACTTTTATTTGTAATGCTGCTCTGAAATTATTTAAGAAAAGAGAGTGCGAGTCCCTCCTCGTTCCTGAGCTGGCCATTCTCAGTATTGTGGTGTTATTGTGCTGTGTGTGTTTGTTAGCCAATAGTAGTGAAGCCCTACGGGCACGGGTCAGTGACGTCATAGGCAGGGG
>NW_011368825.1:0-2703 GCF_000735185.1 Notothenia coriiceps | reverse complement strand
CCGAGTCAGCGTACGCGAGAATTCACAAGTCCAAGCCTGAGTCGCGTCAATCAGTGCGCGAGTCCGAGTCGAGTCACGAGTCCCGAAAATCGGCACTCAAGTCCGAGTCCATCTCTGGCACAATGACACTTACCTTAAACACATTAGTTTAAATACCTCTATTAATATAAATCACCAAATATCACGCTGGAATCAGTTTTAGAAATAGAAATCTCAATTATTTACTGTATACAAACAACAGGAAATATACAGTCAGAATGTACCTTCAATAATGTCTGATTAATAATCCCTTTAACTGGAAATTATTATAATATCAAAATATTATAAGGTCACCATTGAATACAATTTCACATTTAACTCAGTGGGCCCACACTCACTCAGCACACACACACACAAGCCGGCAAATAAAAAACTCACGTTGCAGGCCTGATGTGATGCTTGAGAGCGTTGAAAGTCAACACTATTTGTCTTCTTCACTCAAATGGGCAATAAAACCAGAGTTTTTAAGAGTGCGCTTAAGACCTTCCTTTTTGATAAAGCTTATAGTTAGGGCTGATTATATTCAGCCCCTAGTTTTGCTGATATAGGCTTAGTTTGTCAGGGGACATCTTACTTCTTCCTTCTCTCTGTCTATACCTGTGTACTCTCATGTTCCGATTAACCCAGCTTCCCCAAATTTCTTTCTTTTTGGTGTCTATATACGCCGGGATCCGGAGTCATGGATGATCCTGCGGTCCTGTGTCATGGATAGCGAGTCCGGGATCTTGAGTCGTGGCTGTGGTCCTTGATCATAAGTCCTGGATTTATATCCTCGTGGATTCATCTTCCTATTATACACACATGCATTTCCAAACATTTGGAATACCTTTGTTGCAAATGTATAATCTTTTCAATTTACACACGGCATCTATTGCACGTCTGTCCGTCCTGGGAGAGGGATCCCTCCTCTGTTGCGCTCCCTGAGGTTTCTCCCATTTTTCCCTTTAAACTGTGGGGTTTTCTCCGAAAGTTTTCCTTGTACGATGTGAGGGTCTAAGGACAGAGGGTGTCGTATTGTCATACTGATATTCTGTACAAACTGTGAAGTCCACTGAGACAAATTTAACATTTGTGATATTGGGCTAAATAAACATTGATTGATTGATTGATTGATTGATTGATTGATTGACGAGTCCGAGTCGAGTCCGCATCAAACAGTGCGAGTCCGAGTCGAGTCAAGAGTCCCAAAAATCGGCATTCTAGTCTGAGTCCAGGACTTGAGTCCTCCACCTAAGTTTTGCATCAAACATACCATGATCTTTTCCTGAACATGACCATGTCATTTTCAGTTTAAAACTGTGACTGATTCACACCATATGCCTGTCTTTGTTAGGCTACCCTCCAATGGTTATTCGTTTTGGGAGTCATTCCCAAATGACTATTCTATTGTAATATGCAAATAGTTATTTAAGAGTTTTTGTCAAAGGTTCATGTTAAATCAGCTGAAAACAAGAGATAGAGACTGCATTTGCATTAAATGCATAAAGCTAACTGTAGCTTGACTTGCTAAACAGTTTAATTTAAACTGAGAATATTGAAGATTGCCAATATCAAATGAGTAGCCTTCTTGATGTCTGAAATGAAAAATGGTGTCAAAATTACTTTTGGTTATAATTTAGTTAGATTTGTAAACTGAATTCAAGGTATGCAAGAACTTAACAGAAGAAACAAACTAACAGGCAAAGCAAGAAAAACAAAGCAAGCACTCAATCAGTTATTTATTTTTATTTTTTTGGAAATAACATATACATACATATTTTAAGTGGTTGTTGGACTGTATCTCTATTTTCTGAAGTGTTTTTCTCCCTGCATCTTTTCCTTGACTATTGTTGTTCCTGAATTGTAGCTCCCTTGCAAAATGTGTGGTCCGCTCCACTTCAATGTTTATTCACCAGATAATACTTTATATGGCTGTGACAGCGACATCTTTATTTTTTTCTCTCGAATAACAAGCTTAGCTGTGAATCCTTGCTTTGTTATTTTAACAAAGCTGTAATGCTGCCAGGGTTTTATACTGAGCACCACAGGAACATGAGCAGGAAGTAATCTTAGCCTGAATTTGCTAACGTGTGATTATAGCTCTATTTTGTTAGTATACTGCATCTGCACATTAAGCAAAACGTCAATCTTTCCAGAGAGTTCAAGCAGGCCATCTGTGTCCCAGTGAGTCTTGGATACATTTGCAGCTCTCATGACTCTTTATGAATTTCTGTTTGCTGTTAAGTGAGGGTGCTGGAAGTTTCAGCACTGTCAAGTTCAGTGGTTGTCTTCATGAAGCCGTTGGGTCAATAACGCGCCCATGTATGTTGTAGGAAGACGGTTGTAGCACATCTGTATTCTACTGGCAGAGGGTAAGCGATGTTTCATTATCACTAAATCACCAGATCTATCAGGGCTTCTGAGCTGAACAACTCATGCTGACAGGGTCTGCTGATGGTCATATCAATTACACAGTACCATTTGCAATGATTGAATTTCAATCAATACATTACACAGGATAAGATTATGATCATCAAGCTCTAAAATGTTCTTTCATTACCTTGGTGCATATTGCCAAAAATGTATAGATCTGAAATTGAAAAGAACGTTAGAGGGCATACTGAGCAAGATGTTGTACTTAAATAGAATAAGCTATCCTTGATATCGCCCCCCCCCCCCCGATGT
>NW_011368824.1:0-3364 GCF_000735185.1 Notothenia coriiceps | reverse complement strand
TAGTTCAACATAAAGTGTACCATTTAAAATAAATAAAAAAGTGCCAGTGATTGACCTCAATCCCTCCTATTCTTCCAATATCCTGATGAAAAATAAAATCTCTCTGTTGCATAGGCCACTGTTTGATCAACGCGAATTGGGTGTGGGTCCTTGTACTCCGAGTCGGGCTAACGTCCACGCTAGCTTCCACGCTAGCTGCTATATGTTTTGCATTGAGGTGACACTTGAGGCTTGATGTGCTGCGGTGATATGCAAATTCCTTTTTGCATAATTTGCAAACAACCGTGCTCTTATCGATGCTTCCATCCGTCCGTTTTTTAAAACAAAATGTCCCCTCCACGGGGCCAACCAAAGCGGTCTCATCAGCTTGTTCGTTCATGTTTGACTATTGTTCACTGTGGTTTGTTGTTGTTTGAAGTCATGAACGTTAGTTGGTGCTCCAGTATAATCGGTACCCCTGAAACTCATCCAGTGAGAAACGTTCCGCGGTGCAAAAATAAGTGCGATTAAAATGCGTTAATTTTTTTAACGCGTTAATTTTTGTGTAATTAATTAATCTTAATTAACGCGTTAAAGTCCCGGCCTTAGTTTATTTACTGCCGAGCTGTAGTATGGACCATACCATGTGACATAAGTGTTGTCATTATTGTGTCCACCCCTATACCGGAGTAACCTCATTATAGATGTGTAGAACTGACCTTCAGTTTGAATAAACATTTTTTGGAGGGAGCATGGTTTGTTGTTTTGTTTCTAAGACGACCATCAGAGCTCAACATGCGCCCGTCACCGAGCATGTTTAACAAGTCGTTTCGTGTTACATGTCCGAAAGTGAAAAGACTCCGAGTGACATAACACCACTCTCATCCTAAGCCTGCTGTAATATAACCTTTGACCTGGATCATTGCTGATTAGTCATCCAGCTGCGAACGGCCGGATTCTGCTCGTTTACCTCACAGACTCTGAAACGGTTTACTCATAGATCGGATTCATTTCCTTTCATCTTTGCAGCCAATTCCCAAAGAGACAATCAATCACTATCAGTTTTAAGTTTCCTCTGAGTGTTCATCTTTATCTGGCATCTGAGTTCATGTTTAAGGTCTTGTTTGTTTTTGTGTCTGTCGGTCGGCAGGATTACATAAATAAAACCCCAGGCCCAGTTTCTTAGAACTTGTTTGTACAATAGAGTGCAGCCATTACTTCTCACTTATGGACACAGCGTGGTAGAGGTCTGTTTTTCACCGATGCCCTTCATCAGATATTTTGCCCCAAAACCTCAAAGCAACCATTTTTTAAACGCTATATTCATTTTCCTGACTCACACACACACACGCACACACACACACACACACACACACACACACACACACACACACACACACATGTGCAGCCACACACATGTTCCGTGTCTCTAATGTCTCCTCTGCTGTGGCAGGGGACAAATCAATCACGGGTACAGAAGTTCAAGGGGGTAAGAGATTGTCTGGTCCGTTTTTCCCTATGCTATTGATCCCATTTTACTGGCATCATCGCCAAGCTGTCTCGCAAACCCCGGGACGGCGATGGATTGAAAGTGGATGATTGAGAGAGGAGGTAGGGTGACATTCACTGTAATCTCAGCCCCCCACCCTCACCCACACCCCTTACCCCCAACCCCGCCCTCCTCCTAACACGCAGGCAAATCCGATGACATTGGAAGTTAGTATTGTACAGGGAGTTTTTTGGAGCAGATAGAATCAGGCCCATCACCTTAAATCTGCAGTGAAGGAAACACACTTGGCAGAGATTAAGCATATTTTTTGTTTGTTTTCCTGTCTCTTCGCATTCCTTCTCCAGCCGTCATACTGCGCATCTGAGTGTCGGAAGGTGTTGTGTGCCGTCTCCTGTTCCTTGAATTTGATGAAAAAGACATGGGTGAGAATACCTTCTGACAGCAAAGTGTGTGGGAGACGCAAAGAGAGTGACACAAAGCATGTCTCCTACATTTTTTAAATGAGGCTCATGTGAAAAATATTGATGCACGCTGGATTTTCTCATAAGTACTCAAAGTGTTTTCTTATCTCTTGTGTATAAACAAATGAAGGGGGATTTTTTTCCCAGTAAATGATAGATTGAGTGTGCAAGGAAGGCAATACGGTGAGGCGTCCGAGGGATCACAAGATAAACATGTAGCAGACAGAGATAACTGTTTCTGCTGAATCCTGGGAATATTTTATGACATCTTTTTCCAGTAAAGTGTTGATTCACATTGATGGGATGATGCAATCAGTTGATTTCCTTCCAAATAATTAAGGATGTATTTACAGAAGAAAATCCTAATGATAACTGTCTATCATATTGATACGGTAGGAGCAGTTTGCCTGGGCTTCATCAAAAAGTTAATTTTGTGTTGATCATTAAAATAATCCACTGCCAAATTATACATAAGATATACAGTGTGTATCTATCCGCACGCAGTTTCACAATGTAAACACATAATGCCAATATAGCTCAAATTATTTACCTTCAGCACTACAATGCAAACCTCAAGCGAGGATGAAGCTCAAATCACTCACCACACTATTAGTATCAGTATATCACCGTCAGGCTGTTTATCACATTATATCTACATTATGATGATGCACAAGTTTAATTACACATAGATGGATGCTCCATTCATCTTTCCTGTAGCTGACGTCTTGATTAAAAATGTTTAAAGGATTATCTATGGGACTCCTATTTGTGTCCTTGTGTTTGTCTTTTCAACTTTCATCCACTCGCCTGATTTATTCCCCTTGTCTATAAATAAGTAGACAGGGTGCATGTGATGGATTAGTCTGTTGACATTGTACCAACTGCAGGTAAACACTTACTATTCATGCTTCATCGTCGCAGAATCTATACCAGGATACTGCCACTTAGCAAGGGACAAAAGGTTAGGTTGCCAGTTATTGTTCTGCATTTGGTCACATGTCATTCATTTCATAATCCTCAACTGATGCTGTTAATGATAGCTCTTCATGTGAAAACATAGAATCAGACCAGTCTCATAATCAACAGCAGGCCTGTCTCTAAATCAGGGTCTGTGGACTATGAGTATCCTTTTACTTAGTGCAGACTATAGTTTACGGCAAGATCCATCCCCTCCGCACACGTCATTCATTGTTTATTCAGAACCCAGTGTTGCTCCAAACCTCAGCCCCTGTGGGCTTGATCAGTCTGCGGTCATTATGCTGATATGAGCAGTGAGTCACTGGGAAAAGAAAAAAGGGGGTTAAATCTGAGTCGTGTGTGTGTGTGTGTGTGTGTGTGTGTGTGTGTGTGTGTGTGTGTGTGTGTGTGTGTGTGTGTGTGTGTGTGTGTGTGTGTGTGTGTGTGTGTGTGTGTG
>NW_011368823.1:0-2911 GCF_000735185.1 Notothenia coriiceps | reverse complement strand
CACATGCCACAACCTGAGGGACAGTGAATGACACACACACACACACACACACACACACACACACACACACACACACACACACACACACACACACACATATACACACACACACACACACTCAGATGTCAGATGCTTGTCCCTCCCTTCCATCTGCTCCTCCTCTGTAGGAGCTCATTGTGCTAAGTCAGCAGGACGTCAGCCCTGCATTGTGCTATCGCTCGTCCCACAAGATTTCCCAGAAGGCCGCTGACACCGTCCTGAGATTAAGAAGCTCCACCCTGGGACCCCTGCTGACTTCAGGGAGACGGGGGGACATGCTCACAACCAGGGAGATTATCGCTTCCTTTCTTCTTTACTCAGAGAGGAATTATGAACTTATTACAAAAATGATGAAACACATTGTCTTTAGAAATCTGCGACTCGTTTCATGACTTTCTCTCTCTCCCAATCTTATGTCTATGTCTCTTAAATGGGTATGATTCATGACTGCACATTGTTTTTTTATTCTTTGAAATAATTGATTATCTTTGTTCTTCAGTCTATACAATGTCAATCAGGCTGTTGTCATACACTGTTTATAGCTCTACCTAAGAAAGGTAATTCACTGTGAAGTGTGTGTTTCCAACAAAATCTATTTGTATCTTTTTGTACAAGGTAATTAAGTGTGATAGAGTCCGAGGTGGATCTGTGGGTCCATAAACTCCAGACCTTCAACCAGCTGTTCATTTCAATGTTTATTTAATGGTCCCGTGTGCATGTATGGAGCGGGAATTGACATATATTGCAGGACGTGCCCTGAAAAATGAGGACAGTGGCAAAACAGTTTTTTTAACCGCTGTGATGCTGGCATCTTTACTTCCACCTTTACAGCCAGGATTCGTCTATCAGCTTCACACATTGTGCTTCTGTTCAACAACCACCTGGTCTTGTGCTTTTAACAAAATAGGGTCTTTGTAACAAAAAATATATTCCACGAAGAACTGGCAGTGCTTTCCTTTGAGCAACATCTCTGTGAATCTGTTTTAAGCTGCATGTGTTGCTATGTAGATCATTGTGAATTCTGCCCAATGATATCAGTCTCTCTTACCTACAGTTATTTTAAGAATAAATGTGTCGCTTTACGCTCACACCTTAACCTCAACCTGCTTTTTTCTTTTTATATCCTCTCCTTTTTCTGTGAACAGCAAGTCCCAAAATAAACAGGAACCTGCTGAATGTTTGACTCATCCAGCAGTAAAACAAGTTTAATGATGAAAGAAAACAGCACTGTTTTGTATTATACATGGAACAGATGTACACGTAGTTTAAACAAACACACGTACAGATACAATAGATTGTATGTACAAACAATGCATTCTGAAAACATAGAAGAAGAGGAGAGGATGTATATGCAGGTAGATCTACAGAATGTGAATACACACTTCTACACCTTCGATCACAAAGAAGTATCCAAAACACAACAGGATTAGCAATAATCCCCTGTTGTCCATGCTCTATAAATAACCGGTCCTTTCTTGTTAATCTGGGGAAGCAGCAGGAGCCATAAAACAGAAACTGGCTGCTCAGAGGACAGTTCCTGCCTTACTTCCTGGACTACTTAAATGTTTAACATCCTCAGTGGGTGCAGGCTTTTGGAGCATAAAGTTATGTTTTTGTGCATATGAACAGTATATCAATGTTATTGATCCATCCTATCTAACAGTATATTGTAGATTGGGCGAGAAAATGTTTTTGAGATTGGCAACCATGTCAATATCCTGACCAAATTAAATACATTCTCAACATTAAAAACTCAAACTCATGTATCTTTTGTAGATTTTACATTTCAAAATTACAACTTTCCAAAATGTGTTTGACAACTTTTTCCTATGGAGGATCCCAGTATTGTTTTTTAATCTGGTTGAACTCAACCCTGGAGCGTTTACCCTTATCTGGCCTCTCTTGATACGCGGTGCAACGTCTCATGTGACAGCAGCTTCAGTGCGGTCAGCCAAACTTGATCTCTGACCAAACAATTACTCTCTGGTCAGCCCCCATTCAAGCATGGTGCTTGAATGGGGGCTCCTCTGTTAAAAAACTCCTCTGATAATAATAATAATAATAATAATAATAATAACAATGTAATATGAATAATGTATTGTAATAATGGCTCCACTAATGACATGGTTTGTAAGCAGAGGTACAGAAACTGTACTCATTGTGTACATCAACAGCATGCTCAAATATAGTTTGATGCATACTGAATGAGGAGACTCTGACTCACCTTTAGTGGTCTTCTTCTCACACACAGTTAAATACACACAATTTGGACACAGCTACACAGAACACACACTTCCATGGTAGAACATAGGCCTCTCTCTCTGTCAGAGTGACGGATGGTGGAGACCAGGGCCGGCCCTAGACTTTTGGGGGCCCTAAGCGAGCTTTGGCTTGGGGGCCCCCCTCACTCTGGCGGGTTCTCCCTACACACAATACGGAACCAACTTTTGTCTTATGATGTTAGCATGAGCACACATATTGTATAAATAAGCATGTAAACACTGTGGACCTAACTTCCTCTAGGGGGGGTCCTCATCTCCGCTAGGAGGGTCCGGGGGCATGCTCCCCCGGGAAGATTTTTTTTAAATAATGAAGTTAAAAGCATCAATCTGGTGCACTTTGAGAGCAAAATTAAGAGATCTATGGATACATCTCTCAACATCCATATGAAACAGAACTGTAAACAGATTTTATTTTTCTTATATTTTACAAATCACTCCCCTTTTAAACTGTATTCTTGTTTTGTCATATAGTATTTCACAACTGTTTTTCATTTATTCTCTCTGGCTTTCCATCTCATAATGTTCACATAGAAACTAGCTGTCAATAGGAATATCATTCAGAAGAATTATAATTTCTTGCAAAAATCTGT